>NC_069499.1:71593980-71893980 GCF_027579735.1 Bombina bombina
GCCCTCTGTAATAAAGTTATTAACCCCTATCCTGCTGATCCCGCACCTTGCCGCAACTAAATAAATAGTTTAACCCCTAAACCGCCGCTCCCTGACCCTGCCGCAACCTATATTAAATTTATTAACCCCTAATCTGCCCCCCCTACACCGTCGCCACCTATAATAAAATTATTAACCCCTATCCTGCCCCCCACTACACCGCCGCCACTGTAATAAATATATTAACTCCTAAACCTAAGTCTAACACTAACCCTAACACCCCCCTAACTTAAATATGAATTAAATAAATCTAAATAATATTTCTATTATGAACTAAGTTAATCCTATTTAAAACTAAATACTTACCTTTAAAATAAACCCTAATATAGCTACAATATAAATAATAATTATATTGTAGCTATCTTAGGATTTATTTTTATTTTACAGGCAAATTTCAATTTATTTTAACTAGGTACAATAGCTATTAAATAGTTATTAACTATTTAATAGCTTACGTAGCTAAAATAAAGACAAATTTACCTGTAAAATAAAAACTAACCTAAGTTACAATTACACCTAACACTACACTATACTTAAATAAATTATTCCTATTTAAAACTAAATACTTACCTGTAAAATAAACCCTAAGATAGCTACAATGTAATTAATAATTACATTGTAGCTATCTTAGGATTCATATTTATTTTACAGGTAACTTTGTATTTCTTTTAGCTAGTTAGAATAGTTATTAAATAGTTATTAACTATTTAATAACTACCTAGCTAAAAGAAATACAAAATTACCTGTAAAATAAATCCTACCCTAAGTTACAATTAAACCTAACACTACACTATCATTAAATTAATTAAATAAATTAACTACAAATAACTACAATTAAATACAATTACATAAACTAACTAAAGTACAAAAAATAAAAAAAGCTAAGTTACAAAAAATAAAAAAACATAAGTTACAAACATTTAAAAAATATTACAACAATTTTAAGCTAATTACACCTAATCTAAGCCCCCTAATAAAATTACAAACACCCCCAAAATAAAAAAATGCCCTACCCTATTCTAAATTACAAAAGTTCAAAGCTCTTTTACCTTACCAGCCCTTAAAAGGGCCTTTTGTGGGGGCATGCCCCAAAGAAAACTGCTCTTTTGCCTGTAAAAGAAAAATACAACCCCCCCCAACATTAAAACCCACCACCCACATACCCCTAATCTAACCCAAACCCCCCTTAAAATAACCATCATCCAATCGGAATTAAGGTAGGAAAAATCTGATTGGCTGATGGAATCAGCCAATCAGATTCAATTTCAATCCGATTGGCTGATCCAATCAGCCAATCAGATTGAGCTCGCATTCTATTGGCTGATCGGAACAGCCAATCAAATGCAAGCTCAATCTGATTGGCTGATTGGATCAGCCAATCGGATTGAACTTGAATCTGATTGGCTAATTCCATCATCCAATCAGATTTTTCCTACCTTAATTCCGATTGGCTGATAGAATCCTATCAGCCAATCGAAATTGAAGGGACGCCATCTTGGATGACGTCCCTTAAAGGAGCCTTCATTCGTCGCTAGTCCGTCGGTAAAGAAGGATGTTCCGCGTCGGCGGGATGAAGATTGAAGACCCGGCTTGGAAGATGACATCACCCGGATAGAAGACTTCTTCAGCGCCTCTTGGAAGATGACATCGCCCGGATCGAAGACTTCTTCAGCGCCGCTTGGAGGATCACTTCATCGGATGGAAGATTTCTTCAGCGCCGCTTGGAGGATAACTTCTTCCTCTCCGGATGTCCACTTCGGTTCCATCGCTGCTCGGCTGAGTGAAGACGACTCAAGGTAGGATGATCTTCAGGGGATTAGTGATAGGTTATTTTAAGGGGGGTTTGGGTTAGATTAGGGGTAAATGTTTGTAACTTATGTTTTTTATTTTTTGTAACTTAGCTTTTTTTATTTTTTGTACTTTAGTTAGTTTATGTAATTGTATTTAATTGTAGTTATTTGTAGTTAATTTATTTAATTAATTTAATGATAGTGTAGTGTTAGGTTTAATTGTAACTTAGGTTAAAATTTATTTTACAGGTAATTTTGTATTTATTTTAGCTAGGTAGTTATTAAATAGTTAATAACTATTTAATAACTATTCTAACTAGCTAAAAGAAATACAAAGTTACCTGTAAAATAAATATAAATCCTAAGATAGCTACAATGTAATTATTAATTACATTGTAGCTATCTTAGGGTTTATTTTACAGGTAAGTATTTAGTTTTAAATAGGAATAATTTATTAAAGTATAGTGTAGTGTTAGGTGTAATTGTAACTTAGGTTAGGATTTATTTTACAGGTAAATTTCTCTTTATTTTAGCTAGGTAAGCTATTAAATAGTTAATAACTATTTAATAGCTATTGTACCTAGTTAAAATAAATTGAAAGTTACCTGTAAAATAAAAATAAATCCTAAGATAGCTACAATATAATTATTATTTATATTGTAGCTATATTAGGGTTTATTTTAAAGGTAAGTATTTAGTTTTAAATAGGATTAATTTAGTTAATAATAGAAATATTATTTAGATTTATTTAATTAATATTTAAGTTAGGGGGGTGTTAGGGTTATTGTTAGACTTAGGTTTAGGGGTTAATAAATTTATTACAGTGGCGGCGGTGTAGTGGGGGGCAGGATAGGGGTTAATAAATTTATTATAGGTGGCGACGGTGTAGGGGGGGCAGGACAGGGGTTAATAAATTTAATATAGGTTGCGGCGGGGTCAGGGAGCAGCGGTTTAGGGGTTAAACTATATATTTAGTTGCGGCGAGGTGCGGGATCGGCAGGATAGGGGTTAATAACTTTATTATAGAGGGCGACGGTATAGGGGGGCAAGATAGGGGTTACTAGGTATAATGTAGGTGGCGGTGGGCTCCGGGAGCGGCGGTTTAGGGGTTAAGACATTTATAATAGTTGCGGCTGTGTCTAGGAGCGGCGGTTTAGGGGTTAATACATTTATATTAGTTGCGGCAGGGTCTAGGAGCGGCGGTTTAGGGGTTAGTAACTTTATTTAGTTGCGGGGGGGCTCCGGGGGCGCCGGTATAGGGGGTAGAACAGTGTAGTTTAGTGTGAGTGCTTAGTGACAGGCTAGCAATAAAGCTGTAAAAAAGCCGAAGAGCAGCGAGATCGGCTCATCGCCCCGCAGCTTTTTGACAGCTTTATTTGATAACTTAGGCGTATTTTTTCAGGTCCGCGGCGGCGAAGGTAGGCGAGCTTAGGCGGGCGTATTGGACCGGCGAAGGCAGGAAAGTTGACACGATGATAACTACCCCCCATGATTCAGGCTCGCAAGCCTGTTACTAGAAATATTTACCATAAGATATGGCATAAATATCTTTATTGGTGTGAATCCAAGGGCTACTCTTGAAGTAGAATTAGAATTCCTAGAATTTAATATTTTCTTCAGGAAGGCCTGGAGAAGGGATTGTCAGTCAGTATCCTGAAGGGTCAGATTTCTGCTTTATCAGTTTTACTAAATAAACATTTGGCGGATGTGCCAGATGTGCAATCTTTTTGTCAGGCCTTGGTCAAAATCAGGGTTGTCTTTAAGTCTGTTGCTCCTCCTTGGAGCCTTAACCTTGTTCTTTAAGTTTTACAGCTGGCTCTGTTTGAACTGTTGCATTCCATAGACATTAAGTTGTTATCTTGGAAGGTTTTGTTTCTTGTTGCTATCTCTTCTGCTCGAATGCAGTGTGATTCCCCTTATCTTATTTTTCATGCCGATAAGGCGGTTCTTCTTACTAAGTTAGGTTTCCTTCCTAAGGTTTTTTCTAATAGAAATATCAATCAGGAAATTATTGTTCCCTCTCTGTGTCCTAATCCTTCTTCTTCCAAAGAACTTTTGTTACACAATTTGGATGGTATACATGCTCTTAAATTCTATTTACAGACGACTAAGGATTTTTGCCAGTCCTCTGCCCTCTTTTTCTGTTTCTCTGGGAAACGTAAAGGTCAGAAAGCTACTACTACTACGCTTTCTTTTTGGTTATGAAATATAATTCGTTTGGCTTATGAGACTGCTGGACAGAAGCCTCCTGAGAGAATTACGGCTCATTCCACAAGAGTTGTTTCCTCTTCTTGGGCTTTCAAAAATGTGGAACAAATTTGCAAGATTGCAACTTGGTCTTCTCTACACACTTTTTCCAAAATTTTGATACTTTTGCCTCGACTGAGGCTTCTGTTGGGAGAAAGGTTCTTCAAGCGGTGGTGCCTTCTGTTTAGGACTGCCTGTCTTTACCTCCCTATTTATCCGTGTCCTCTAGCTTGGGTATTGGTTTCCAACAGTAATTACTCAAACCGTGGACAATATCTTAGGAAAGAAAAACAAAATGTATGCTTACCTGATAAATTTGTTTCTTTCCAGATATGGAAGTCCACGGCCCCACCCTTTATTTTAAGACAGTTGTTCTTTTGACTATAACCTCAGACACTGCTACACCTTGTGTTACTCATTACTCCTTTTTCTCCATTTCCCTTCTGTCGAATGACTGGGGTTTGTGGGTAAGGGAGTGATACTTAGCAGTTTAACTGTGGTGCTCATTGCCTCCTCCTGCTGGCCAGAAGGGATATTCTCAACAGTAATTACTCAAGCCGTGGACTCACCATATCCAGAAAGAAACAAAATTTATCAGGTAAGCATAATTTTTTTTTTCATGTTTTCAGCTATTGCTAAGGTTGCTAATGTTTTATATATATGTCTATATATGTATACACATGTATTTATGTGTTTATATGTGTAAACATGTCTGTAAATACTTATCTACATATATAAATGCATAAATACATATGTACACATAGACATTTATAGATACATACATATACATCATTAGACATGTACAGTATATGTATGTATCTTAATATTAAAGCCCTTTGCCTGCTTTTTTTTTCTAACACTTGAGACCTCATATCTTTCAGTCCTTATAACTTTTTTATGATTTTTTTTTTTAAATAATTTTTATTAGTGTTATTATGATTGTAACTGTACGTTTAAATATAATTTTGATGTGCTTTGTGCAACTTTTATGACAAGCATAACAGTTAACCAGATCTCTGATATCGCGATATCCCAACCAGCGGTAAATTAAATTGGGCTTGAGCGAACACGTTTACTTTTAACCTGTAATCCACATGCTACTTCCGAAAGTCACGATAAACACCTTTTTGCTCTTGTGCAACATTTAGGGCCAGATTGCGCTTTCACAAGCGCGAAATTTGCACTCCACTTGTAATACCAGCGCAAGCAATTGTGCGCTGGTATTTCAAGTGGCCTGCAATGTGAAAGTGAGCAGCGATGGGCAGCAGATTTAAATATATATGTTTGAATTTATACATGTATAATTATGTGTATATACAGTCCTGGCCAAATGTTTTGAGAATAAGGCAAATATTAATTTTCACAAAGTCTGCTGCTTCAGTGTTTTTAGATCTTTTTGTCAGATGTTACTATAGTATACTGAAGTATAATTACAAGCATTTAATAAGTGTCAAATGCTTTTATTGACAATTAGCTTAAGTTTATGCAAAGAGTCAATATTTTCAGTGTTGACCCTTCTTTTTCAAAACCTTTGCAATTTGCCCTGGAATGCTGTCATTCAACTTCTGGGCCACATCCTGACTGATGGCAGCCGATTCTTGCATAATCAATGCTTGGATTCTGTCAGAATATGTGTGTGTGTGTGTGTGTGGTGGGGGGGTTGTTCAACGCCTCTTGAGGACTGACAACCAGTTCTCAATGGGATTAAGGTCTGGGAGTTTCCTGGCCATGGACCCAAAATGCTGATGTTTTGTTCACCAAGCCATTTAGTTATCACTTTTGCCTTATGGCAAGGTGCTCCATCATGCTGGAAAAGGCATTGTCCATCACAAAAATGTTCTTCGATGGTTGGGAGAAGTTGCTCTTGGAGGATGTTTTTGTACCATTCTTTATTCATGGCTGTGTTCTTAGGCAAAATTGTGAGTAAGCCCACTCCCTTGGCTAATAAGCAACCCCACACATGAATGGTCTCAGGATGCTTTACTGTTGGCATGATACAGGACTGATGGTAGCACTCAGCTTTTCTTCTCTGGACAAGTTTTTTTCCGAATGCCCCAAACAATCGTGAAGGGGATTCATCAGAGAAAATTACTTTACCCCAGGCCTCAGCAGTCCAATCCCTGTACCTTTTGCAGAATATCAGTCTGTCCCTGATGTTTTTACTAGAGAGAGTTGGCTTCTTTGCTGCCCTTCTTGACACCAGGCCATCCTCCAAAAGTCTTTGCCTCACTGTGCGTGCAGATGCACTCCCACCTGCTTGCTGCCATTCCTGAGCAAGCTCCGCACTGGTGGTGACCCGATCCCGCAGCTGAATCAACTTTAAGAGACGGTCCTGGCACTTGCTTGACTTTCTTGAGCGCCCTGAAGCCTTCTTCACAACAATTGAACCTCTCTCCTTGAATTTCTTGATAATCCAATAAATGGTTGATTTAGGTGCAATCTTAGTAGCAGCAATATCCTTGCCTGTGAATCCCTTTTTGTGCAAAGCAATGATAAATGCACGTGTTTCCTTGCAGGTAACCATGATTAACAGAGGAAGAACATTGATTTCAAGCACCACCCACCTTTTAAAGCTTCCAGTCTGTTATTCTAACTTAATCAGCATTACGGAGTGGTCTCCAGCCTTTTCCTCGTCAACACTGACACCTGCGCTACTGAGAAAATCACTAACATGAAGTCAGTTAGTCCTTTTGTGGCAGGGCTGAAATGCAGTGGACATCTTTTTTGGGGGATTAAGTTCATTTTCATGGCAAAGATGGGCTTTGCAATTAATTGCTATTGATCTGATCACTCTTAATAACATTCTGGAGTATATGCAAATTGCCATCATAAAAACTGAGGCAGCAGACTTTGTGAAAATTAATATTTGTGTCATTCTCAAAACTTTTGGCCATGACTGTACACATATTAACACATACATATATATGTATATAAGCATAGACATATATATATTTACAGGAAACACACAGTTCCCCATAGACCACTATGTAAAGGCACTTTTCAGTGTTGTTTTTTTCTAACACCCCTCAGCTGCCAAATTGAAACCATAAAACGTTGTGCAGTTATTTTTTATTAAAAAAAAAAATCAATTTTTTATATAAAAAAATTACAATATACTTAAATTTGGGGCCACTTTTTGAAAATTAACCAGAGATATAATCGCTGGTTAATTTTCGAAGCTCACGGTAGCTATAACAAGCAACTTGGCTGGTTATTTATCGCACGCCCGTAAATGGGTGATTTTGTCAGTTTACAGGCCCCGCAATAAATATGCACTCCACTTGTATTCTAGCCCTTAGTATACCGCTCTTAATCTAGCCCTTTATTGGAAAACAACAGAAGCTTACACATAAGCCTTTAGAAGGATTATCAGCAAATAGATGAAGACCAGTGCCAAGCAAACAGTTGCAGGGTACCAAATCTAAATCTGCCTTAGGGTCAGTCAGGGAGCAAAAGAACAGATCAAAGTTGTTGCCAAGGACCACAAGCGTGCCAAGTAGTTGAGCTAATGCTTCAGACATAAGGATATGAAAGTCAACTGTAAAGATAATTCAGATATAGCATGCAATTTTACTTTTTTGATTACTAATATCAACTTGTTCTTTATTCTCTGAATATGCTTTGTTGAAAAACATACCTAGGTAGGCAGGCTCAGGTCAGTGCAGCTATGCACTAGTGGGAGGTAGCTGGTGAATGATTGCTATAACATATACTTTTTGTCATTGGCTCACAAATATTGCTGCCATATATGTAGTTTTTAAGATACATGCAAACTCCTGAGCATAGATATGCTCTTCAACAAATGAAGCCAAGATAATGGAGAAAACTGAAATTCTTTTTTTTTTTTTTTTTTAAAAGCATGCAAAATCTGAAAAATCAAGTTTAATTTTCACTTTCATATCCCTTTAAATAGGCCTCAGTGTTAAATAGACACACACACATACATGTACACACACACATGCAGCGTACGCACACACATTCACGCTCACCGTGGGTCTGTGGCCAGACTGTTACCGAGGGACATTTGCTATGGATAATAATTGGACAGACAGATGTCCATCGGATAACAGTCCAGTCACGGCCAAATCTGTCCGATTCTACTCACACTCCACTCTGTATGGCCCATTACAGCCTCACTCTAATGTCATGGGGCGCGATCCGATATACGGCGTAGTTTGCGGCGCAAGCGAGGGAACCCGCGTCGCCCGCAGTTTCAGCTCGCAACTCGAGCTATCCAATATGCGGCGCCGTCAGTTGCTAAAGTGGCGTAAGTCTGACAAAGTAGTGATGTCCAGAAATCTGCGTAAGTACAGATTTTTGGAGTCGCCAGTGACTTGCGCCACGTTAGAAACTGCCGGAGCCTACAAAACCTGACTAAAGTATGAAATCACCCGCACTGTCTAACACGCCTCCTAAACATAGCCCGACACGTCTAACCCTCTATCCGCTATCCCCCCTCACTAGCCTAACAATAAAAAAAGTTATTAAACCCTAAACTGCCGCTCCCGTACCCCGCCGCAACCTAATAAAGTTATTAACCCCTAAACCGCCGCTCCCGTACCCCGCCGCCAGCTATATTAAATCTATAACCCCCTAAAGTGAGCCCCTAACACCGCCGCCATCTACCTTGCCTACCCCCTAAAGTGAGCCCCTACCCCGCCGCCATCTATTTTAAAATTATTAACCCCTAATTTAATCCCCCTACCCTGCCGCCATCTATATTAAATTATTTAACCCCTAAAATACTAAACTATCCCTACCACTAAACCTAAGTCTAACCCTACAAATAGCCCTGAAAAGGGCTTTTTGCGTGGCATTACCCCAAAGAAAACTGCTCTTTTACCAGCCCTTAAAAGGGCTTTTGGCGGGGCTTTGTCACAAAGTAAACAGCTCTTTTGCATCTAATCTAAATCCCCCTACACCGCCGCCAGCTATAATAAATGTATTAACCCCTAATCTAATCCCCCTACACTGCCGCCACCTATATTAAACACATTAACCCTTAATCTAATCCCGCTACACCGCCGCCACCTATATTAACTATATTAACCCTAATTATATTAGGGTTAATATAGTTAATATAATTATTATATTATATATATTAACTATATTATCCCTAATTATATTAGGGTTAATATAGTTAATATCGTTATTATATTATATATATATTAAGTATAATAACCCTATCTAACTCTAACATCCCTAACTAAACTCTTATTAAAATAAATCTAATATTAATATTATTAATTAAAATATTCCTATTTAAATGTAAATACTTACCTATAAAATAAACCCTAAGATATCTACAATATAATTAATAATTACATTGTAGCTATGTTAGGGTTTATATTTATTTTACAGGTAAATTGTTAATTATTTTAACTAGGTATAATAGCTATTAAATAGTTATTAACTATTTAATAGCTACCTAGTTAAAATAATTACCCAATTACCTGTAAAATAAATCCTAACCTAAGTTACAAATACACCTACACTATCAATAAATTAAATAAACTACAAATATCTATCTAAAAATACAATTAAATAAACTAAACTAAATTACAAAAAATAAAACCCACTAAATTACAAAAAATAAAAAAGAACCAATCAGCCAATCGGATTGAACTTGAATCTGATTGGCTGATTCAATCAGCCAATCAGATTTTTCTACCTTAATTCCGATTGGCTGATAGAATCCTATCAGCCAATCGGAATTCGATGGACGCCATCTTGGATGACGTCATTTAAAGGTACCTCATTCGTCGTTCAGTCGTCGGCCAGGATGGATGCTCCGCGTTGGCGGAGCGAAAAAAGAAGATTGAAGATGCCGCTTGATGGAAGATGCTGCCGGATGGAAGAAGACTTTGCTGCCGCTTGGAGAAAGACATCGCCGGGATGAAGAATTCTTCTTTGCCGCTTGGAGAAAGACATCGCCGGGATGAAGAATTCTTCTTTGCCGCTTGGATAGACATTGCCCGGATCGGATGAGGAGTTCGGCCCGGTGTGGTGAAGACAAGGTAGGGAGATCTTCAGGGGGGTAGTGTTAGGTTTTTTTAAGGGGGGTTTGGGTGGGTTTAGAATAGGGGTATGTGGGTGGTGGGTTTTAATGTTGGGGGGGGGTATTGTATATTTATTTAAATGCAAAAGAGCTGAATTCTTTGGGGCATGCCCTGCAAAAGGCCCTTGTAAGGGCTGGTAAGGTAAAGAGCTTTGAACTTTTTTTAATTTAGAATAGGGCAGGGAATTTTTTTTATTTTGGGGGGCTTTATTATTTTATTAGGGGGCTTAGAATAGGTGTAATTAGCTTAAAATTGCTGTAATCTTTTTTATTTTTTGTAATTTAGTGGGGGGGGGGGTTTGTAATTAGGTTAGTTTATTTAATTGTATTTTTAGATAGATATTTGTAGTTTATTTAATTTATTGATAGTGTAGGTGTATTTGTAACTTAGGTTAGGATTTATTTTACAGGTAATTGGGTAATTATTTTAACTAGGTAGCTATTAAATAGTTAATAACTATTTAATAGCTATTATACCTAGTTAAAATAATTAACAATTTACCTGTAAAATAAATATAAACCCTAACATAGCTACAATGTAATTATTAATTATATTGTAGCTATTTTAGGGTTTATTTTATAGGTAAGTATTTAGATTTAAATAGGAATATTTTAGTTTATAATATGAATTAGATTTATTTAATAAGAATTTAGTTAGGGTTAGATAGAGTTAATATAGTTAATATAAATACTATAGTAACTATATTTACCCTAATATAATTAGGGTTAATATAGTTAATATATATAATGTAATAACTATATTAACTATAATATACTTAGGGTTAATATAGATAATATAGCTGGCGGCGGGGTAGGTAGATTAAATTAGGGGTTAATAATTTTAATAGAGATGGCGGCGGTGTAAGGGGCTTACATTAGGGGTTAATACTATTAATATAGGTGGCGGCGGTGTAGGGAGGGCAGGTTATAGGGCAAAAGAGCTGTTTACTTTGGGGCAAAGCCCCGCAAAAGGCCCTTTTAAGGGCTGGTAATAGAGTTTATTACTTTAAGGATATTAGATTAGGGGTTAATAATATTAATATAGCTGGCGGTGGTATAGGGAGATTAGATTAGGGGTTAATAATTTTTATATAGGTGGCGGCGGTGTAAGGGTTCAGATTAGCGGATAGATAAGGTAGATGGCAGCGGTGTAAGGGGTTCACATTAGGGGATGGATAAGGTAGATGGCGGCGGTTTTAGGGGTTCACATTAGGCGATAGATGAGGTAGATGGCGGCGGTTTTAGGGGCTCACAGTAGGGGGTTAGTTTATGTAGATGGCGGCGGGGTACGGGAGCGGCGGTTTAGAGGTTAATAACTTTATTAGGGATTGCGGCGGGGGATCGCAGTTGACAGGTAGATAGACATTGCGCATGCGTTAGGTGTTAGGTTTATTTTCTAGCTAGTTTAGGGAGTTACGGGGCTCCAATAGTCAGCGTAAGGCTTCTCACGGCTGCTTTTTGTGGCGAGGTGAAAATGGAGTAAGATTTCTCCATTTTCGCCACGTATGTCCTTACGCTGTATATTGGATACCAAACTGCGCTGGTTTGGTATACCTGCCTATGGCCCAAAAAACTACGGGCGACGGCAGAAATATATGGGCGTAACTTCTAGGTTACGCCGTATATAGGATACCAAACCAGCGAAAATATTGGCGTCGCCGGTTTTTGCGGGCGACGATTTTTATCTGATCGACCCCATGATGTATAGGGAATCTTTATTCAAAATATTACAAAAAGCACAAACATAAAACAATTAAATTAGCTTATATTTGTAACATGTAATAATATATTAACTTACATATGTATTGTTTTTTATAATATATTAAGTAATAATTATATTTACAGGGAAGGTAATAGGATATGTATGGGGAGGGGAATTTGTTAATAGCACGTCTTTTGGAGGTGGGATCCATGGTTAGGTTCTCAGAGGCGGTTGCTGCGCCCGAGGCACTGATTATAACAGAACACGCTGGAGTGTTTCTGCTATCAGACGAATGTTCTTGTATAATGAGGCTTTACCATCTGATAGTGAGTAGCGTACGTGGGCCCGCGAGTTAAGAGAAATAAACGTCAGCCAATAGTGACAGCCTGTCATTTCTCCACTCGGAATATAGTCTCTCGGACATATGTCTGATGGACAAATGTGCTTCCGCATTCTGACCATCGACATTCTGTCTGAGAACCCACGCACACATACACACATATACACACATGAACACAAACACACACATACAAAAAGCATGCAAAATCTATATAATCAAGTTTAATTTTCACTTTCATATCTCTTTAAATAGGCTTCAATGTTACATACATACACACATATACACACACACACACATGAAAACATACAAGCACACATGCACGCCCATACACATGTACACTTATACATGCACACACACAAACACACACATACACAGGCACACACACACACACACACAAAAAGCATGCAGAATCTATATCATCAAATTTTATTTTCACTTTCATATCCCTTTATATAGGCCTCAGTATTACATACACACACATATATACACACACAAACATATAGGAACTCACACGCATGAACACACATACACAGACACACACACCTTTATACACACACACACAAACGCACACACACACACCGCCACACACATACACCCACAAACATCCAAGCTGCCACACACATGCACACATTAACCCCCCCTACACACACGCACACACACAGATACACATACACGCATATACACTCACACACATGCACACAAACTACACACACACATATACAAATACACAGGCACACATACACGTGCACACACACAAATACACATGCACAAACGCAGCATGACACATATATCATAACAGTCACAACCTTCTGGAGTAAGGTGAAACGTAGCAAATGCCCTGGTCCAACATACAGGAGAATCCTCTGTCAGTGTATCCCTCCAAAATCTGACTTGTTACAAGCCAACAGCAAACAGAATAAGAATGTTAAAAAACAAGGAGCTGTTACAGAGACCTCCTGCTGATTTATATGAATCACTAAAGGAGCTCTGAAAAACATTATTTTCTTTTTACTTCATACACTTTTCAGTAACATTTACCGCCCTTCATATACCTGGTGTATAGTGAACCACTTATGGTATTCTTTCTCTGTAGTTCAGCAAATTAACCTCTTTGCTATTGGTAGTTTTGTAAAAAAAACTCGCCCAAAGTACCGGAGAATTTGTTGCATTTTTGCTATCACACTGTTTAAACAGAAATAGAGCCTTTGGTTTTTTTTACCTATGAAAACTATGGGGCCTATTTATCATGATGAGAGCGGACATGATCCAATATTGCGTACGGCATTTATCATTTATCATTGCATCAGCAGTTCTTGTGAACTGCTGGTGCAATACCGCCCCCTGCAGATTTGCGGCCATTCGGCCGCTAGCAGGGGGTGTCAATCAACCCGATCGTATCAGAGCAGGCGGACAGGTTAAAGACCGCTGCTTCATAACTTGTGTTTCTGGTGAGCCTGAAGGCTTGCCAGAAACACGGGGCATCAGCCAATCGGAATTCGAGGGACGCCATCTTGGATGACGTCATTTTAAGGAACCTTCATTTGTCGTTAGTCGTCGGGAGAAAAGGATGCTCCGCGTTGCATGTCTTGAAGATGGACCCGCTCCACGCCGGATGGATGAAGATAGAAGATGCCGCTTGGATGAAGCCTTCTTCCGGTCCGGATGTCCTCTTCTGCCCCGATCAGATGAAGACTTCTGCTGTTCCAGATGTCCTCTTCTGCCCCATCGGATGAAGACTTCTGGACGGATCGGATGACCATTGACCAGTGGTGCCCGGCTGGGTGAACACGCTCAAGGTAGGGTGATCTTCAATGGGGTAGTGTTAGGTTTTTTAAGGGGGGATCGGGTGGGTTTTAGAGTAGGTGTGTGTGGGTGGTGGGTTGTAATGTTGGGGGGGTCTTGTATTTTTTTTTACAGGGAAAATAGTTAATAATTACTTTGGGGCAATGCCCTGCAAAAAGCCCTTTTAAGGGCTGGTAAAAGAGCTGATTACTTTTGTAATTTAGTATAGGGTAGGGAATTTTATTATTTTGGGGGGCTTTTTTATTTTATTAGTGGGCTTAGATTAGGTGTAATTAGATAAAAATTCTTGTAATATTTTTTTATTTTTTGTAATTTAGTGTTTGTTTGTTTTTTTACTATAGTTTAGTTTATTTAATTGTATTTTAGTTTAGATAATTGTAGGTAATTTATTTAATTCATTTTTTGATAGTGTAGTGTTAGGTGTATTTGTAACTTAGGTTAGGATTTATTCTACAGGTAATTTTGTAATTATTTTAACTAGGTAGCTATTAAATACTTATTAACTATTTAATAGCTATTCTACCTAGTTAAATTAAATACAAAGTTGCCTGTAAAATAAATATAAATCCTAAAATAGCTACAATGTAACTATTAGTTATATTGTAGCTATCTTATGGTTTATTTTATAGGTAAGTATTTAGTTTTAAATAGGAATAATTTATTTAATTATAGTAATTTTATTTAGATTTATTTAAATTATATTTAACTTAGGGGGGTGTTAGGGTTAGGGTTAGACTTAGGTTTAGGGGTTAATAACTTTATTATAGTAGCGGAGACGTTGGGGGCGGGAGATTAGGGGTTAATAATTGTAGGTAGGTGGCGGCGATGTTAGGGAGGGTAGATTAGGGGTTAATACAATTTATTATAGTGTTTGCGAGGGGGGAGTGCGGCGGTTTAGGGGTTAATACATTTATTATAGTGGCGACGATGTCCGGTCGGCAGATTAGGGGTTAAGAATTGTAGTTAGGTGACGGTGAGGTTGGGGGCAGCAGAGTAGGGGTTAATAAATATAATGTAGGTGTCGGCGATGTTGGGGGCAGCAGATTAGGGGTTCATAGGGATAATGTAGGTGGCGGCGGTGTCCGGAGCGGCAGGTTAGGGGTTAATAATATAATGTAGGTGTCAGCGATAGTGGGGGTGGAAGATTAGGGGTTAATAAGTGTTAGATTAGGGGTGTTTAGACTTGGGGTTCATGTTAGGGTGTTAGGTGTAGACTTAGAAAGCGTTTCCCCATAGGAAATAATGGGGCTGCGTTAGGACCTGAACTCTGCTTTTTTGCAGGTGTTAGGTTTTTTTTCAGCCAGCTCAGCCGCATTGTATCCTACCGTAAGCAATGCTGGTATTGAGGTGAGAAGTGGAGCTAAATTTTGCTAAACGCTCACTTCTCTGAGGCTAACGCAGCCATTCAGAAAACTCGTAATACTAGCGTTGTTTAAAGGGAGCGCTGAAAAAAAGGAGCGTTAGTCTATAAGTTTTTACCGACAAAACTCGTAATCTAGGTGTAAATGTTAACATATATATGTACATATATACAGTGCATTAGAGCCCTTTGCATTTGAGTAGATGAAAAAACATGGAAAATCATATTTATGCAATATTCATATTTAGTAAAGTGTTATACGGTGTATTTACTGTAAATATTTTACAGTTCTCCCACTTAAGAAGATGAGAGAGGCCTGTAATTTTCATCATAGGTATACCTCAACTATGAGAGACAAAATGTGGAAACAAATCCAGACAATCACATTGTCTGATTTGGAAAGAATTTATTTGCAAATTATGGTGGAAAATAAGTATTTGGTCAACATCAAAAGTTCATCTCAATACTTTGTTATATATCCTTTGTTGGCAATGACAGAGGTCAAACGTTTTCTGTAAGTCTTCACAAGGTTGTCACACACTGTTGCTGGTATGTTGGCCCATTCCTGCATGCAGATCTCCTCTAGAGCAGTGATGTTTTGGGGCTGTCGCTGGGCAACACGGACTTTCAACTCCCTCCAAAGGTTTTCTATGGGGTTGAGATCTGGAGACTGGCTAGGCCACTCCAGGACCTTGAAATGCTTTTTACGAAGCCACTCCTTCGTTGCCCAGGCGGTGTGTTTGGGATCATTGTCATGCTGAAAGACCCAGCCACGTTTCATCTTCAATGCCCTTGTTGATGGAAGGAGGTTTGCACTCAAAATCTCAGGATACATGGCCCCATTCATTCTTTCATGTACACAGATCAGTCGTCCTGTTCCCTTTGCAGAGAAACAGCCCCAAAGCATGATGTTGCCACCCCCATGCTTCACAGTAGGTATGGTGTTCTTTGGTTGCAACTCAGCATTCTCTCTCCTCCAAACACGACGAGTTGTGTTTCTACCAAACAGTTATACTTTGGTTTCATCTGACCATATGACATTCTCCCTATCCGCTTCTGGATCCTCCAAATGCTCTCTAGCATACTTCAGACGGGCCCGGACATGTACTGGCTTAAGCAGGGGGACACATCTGGCACTGCAGGATCTGAGTCCCTGGTGGCGTAGTGTGTTACTGATGATAACCTTTGTTACGTTGGTCCCAGCTCTCTGCAGGTCATTCACTAGGTCCCCCTGTGTGGTTCTGGGATGTTTGCTCACCGTTCTTGTGATCATTTTGACCCCACAGGGTGAGATCTTGCGTGGAGCCCCAGATTGAGGGAGATTATCAGTGGTCTTGTATGTTTTCCATTTTCTAATTATTGCCCCCACAGTTGATTTCTTCACACCAAGCTGCTTGCCTATTGCAGATTCAGTCTTCCCAGCCTGGTGCAGGTCTACAATTTTGTTTCTGGTGTCCTTCGACAGCTCGTTGGTCTTCACCATCGGGGAGTTTGAAGTGTGACTGTTTGAGGTTGTGGACAGGTGTCTTTTATACTGATAACAAGTTCAAACAGGTGCCATTATTACAGGTAATGAGTGGAGGACAGAGGAGCCTCTTAAAGAAGAAGATACAGGTCTGTGAGAGCCAGAAATCTTGCTGGTTTGTAGGTGACCAAATAGTTATTTTCCACCATAATATGCAAATAAATTCTTTCCAAATCGGACAATGTGATTGTCTGGATTTGTTTCCACATTTTGTCTATCATAGTTGAGGTATACCTATGATGAAAATTACAGGCCTCTCTCATCTTCTTAAGTGGGATAACTTGCACAATTGGTGGCTGACTAAATACTTTTTTGCCCCACTGTAAATAAATATATATATATATATATATATATATATATATATATATATATATATATATATATATATGTATAAACATATATTTATACAAAAAAACAGATATATCAATAAATAAGTATTTATGAATAAATAGACAATATTCTTTATGTGAAGAACATTGGAATGTGAAAAATTGACATTTTCATGTCGGGTTATCTCACTTGAGAATATGAATTTGCGCATGAGTTGGGTGTTTTTTTCCACTTTTTTGCTCCATTTACTTCTATGGAGGAATAGGTTATATTCTAAGTTCAGCTTTTTACGCTCATCGGGTTACCATTCGAGCGATAACTTTTTACTTTCAACTTGTATTACAAGTGCAACCCAATGCTGGCAAAAAGCTAACTTCTAGTACAGTTAACACTCAAGCGGGAACATTAAATAGTGCTCTACTTGTAATCTGGCCCTTTATAAGGATTCTGATTTTAATGTTCCTTTAATCTGTAGGCGGTAACAAAGGACAGTATGCATAATAAAAAGACATTGCAAAAGCACCTAGCCTAAATTTCAAATGAGTAATTGATTTTTTTCTGACTAATTTCACTTAAAGGGACATAAAAACATAACGCAAAACTCGTAATCTAGGTGTTAGTGTTTAAACGCTGAAAAAATGGCCATTTCAGCATAAAAACAGTAAAGCGTTAATTACGAGTCATGTCGGTATAGCTGTACCGCAAGCATTTTAGCCTGTAACGCAACGTCAATCCCACACTAAAAAAAAAAGTTTTTGCGTGGGATTTCCATAGCGCCGGTATTACAGGTTGTGCGGTGAAGCTAAAATGCTTGCGTTACAGCCTATACCGACATGATCCATACCGCCATCTGAAAGCAGTAGTTATGGATTTTGGGTAACAAAAATGTTTCCCAAAACTCATAACTATAGTGTTACAAAGTACACTAACACCCATAAACTACCTATTAACCCTTAATCCGCCGCCCTCCCGCATCGCAAACACTATTTAAAACTTATTAACCCCTAATCTGCCGCCCGCCCACATCCGCTATAATAAAGGTATTAACCCCTATTCCGCTGCTCCCCGACACCGCTGCCACTAACTAAACCTATTAACCCCTAAACCACCAGCCCCCCACATCGCCACTACTAAATAAACAGATTAACCCCTAAACCGCCAGCCCCCCCATATCGCCACTAATAAATTAAACTATTAACCCCTAAACCTATCACCCACTAACTTTAAATTAAAATTACAATATCCCTATCTTAAAACAAATAACAACTTACCTGTGAAATTAAAAAAACCTAAGTTTAAACTAACAATTAACCTAACATAAGTATTATACTAAACTATTATACTAAAATTAAAATAACTACCATTAAAAAAACTAAATTACACATTAAAAAAAACTAACACTACTAAAAAAATGAAGTCTAAAATTACAAAAAATAAAAAATACTAAATTACGAAAAATATCAAACGAAATTATCAAAAATAAAAACAATTACACCTAATCTAATAGTCCTATAGAAAAAAAAAGCCCCCCCCCCAAAAAAAAAAACCTAGCCTACAATAAACATTGCCCTAAAGAAATCAGCTCTTTTACCTGGAAAAATACAAAGACCCCCCAACAGTAAAACCCCCTACCCAACCAACCCCCCAAAATAAAAAACCTAACTCTAACAAAATTCTAAGCTACCCATTGCCCTGAAAAGGGCATTAGTATGGGCATTGCCCATAAAAAGGCATTCAGCTTTTTTACATTGCCCTGAAAAGGGCATTTAGCTCTTTTACCTAAAGTTCAAAATCCTAATCTAAAAAAAAAACAAGCCTAGCACTAAATTCCAAAAATCGACTCACGGCTTCTGAAGTCTGGACATCCATCCTCATCCTTCAGGTGTTAGGTTTTTTTTCTGACACCTTCTCCCCATTGACGTCTATGGGGGAATGCGTGCACGAGCACATCAAAGCAGCTCTTGGATTTTGTGCGGTATGGAGCTTATCGCCACCATATCACACCCACAAGGCGGCTTTTCAGAAACTCGTAATGGCAGCACTATGGTGGGTAAAATAAAGCAACTTTTGTTGCATACGTTTCGCACCCTTTATAGCGCAAAACTTGTAATCTAGGCGTAAGTAATTTCTAGATAGAATGATGCATTCAAAGAAAAGATGAGTCTGAGAATAACATGTAGATGTATTTTTTAAAGTTTCATTAGCTGTTTAAATATTAACTAAATAAGTGTAAAGTTTTAGCGGTAGATTTACCAAGCAGCAGATGCTGCAATCTACCCCCGATGTTTCCCGCTCGCTGGAAACATAAGTTTAGAACATAAGTTAAGAACATAAGTTAAGTTAAGAAGCAGCGGTCATAAGACCACTGCTCCTTAACTTGTTCACCACCTTTTAGGTGGCAGACTGCAATCATCCGAATACGATTAGTGATGTTGCGAACCTAGACTTCAATATGCAGGCGATTTAAGCATTTCACTAGATGGAGCGCGGACATGATTCGCTATAGTGAATCATGTCCGCCATCCATCTAGTGAAATGCTTGTGCATTAATAAATTGACCCCTTAGTGTCTATAAAACAATAGGAGCTGCCATGTTGTAACTTAGGTTACCTTCTCTGCTGTGGCCAATTAGAGACAGTTATAGGCTACTAGAGTGTCCAATGGCTGTCTGGCATATAACATTGATTTTTACTGCCATTTCTAACAGGAACTGAATAGCTCACAATTTCAGAATGGAATTATAGGAAAAGGGGACAAAATAAATAATGAAACAGAGTTTTGTTTTTTTAATATATCTGATGTATCATTTTATATTACCATTTAAAAGTATTTAATGCCCCTTTTAATTTTCCTTTCCACTGCATCAAGTGACAATCATCAGCCAATCACAAAAAGCAAATGTGAACTCTTGCACATGCTCAGAAGGAGATTGTGCACATTTAGAAAATGGAAGGTAATTTGAAAGTTGTTTAAAAGTGTGTGCTTTATCTGAATCATGAATGTTTAATTTTGACTTTAGTGTTCCTTTAAATTAGTTCAATCATCTTACTTTTATTATGTTACTTTAAATGTTGTTAGATGCTATATGATAACAGTGTATTTCCCTTTTGTGACAAGCCATCGTGTTTCAATAGTGTCAACTTTACCCTAGATTTATGTTTATCTTTTAATAAAATTCTACATAAAAACCTTACAACAGATTTTCATTTTGCCTGGGATTTTTTTCTCAGAACATAAATAAATCTCAGTAAAATTTTGCATACAACATGGAATTTGGGATTTCCACTAGATTTGTTATTGCAAAATTGTTATGTTCTTCATAATCCTATCCTAACTTAGCGGTGTACCCCTTCCACAAATGTTTTGGGCACTTATTTTTTTTTTTATCTTACCGCTAAATATTTTCTACTGATTTTTTTTTTAGTCCAGCCAGCCTCATTTTGAAGCTACCACCGTTTTAGGATATGATTTATAACATTTTTACTTCCTTTAACAAAACCTTGCACGAACTAATACAAATGAAAAACACTTGGAGTTAAAAAAGGGCATATTCTTGCCAGATGACTTTTTATCCTGAGAGGCTGCCTTGTAGTCAGATTGTCCGTTCATGTGCTGTTTTTATTGGCTTGGAAACCATGAGCGACTATTTTACAGCTTGCAGTAGTAAAACAACAAATTATGCAATTGCCTTTTTTTTAAAAAATAAAAAAAAAGCTAGCGTATAGAGTAATGCTTGGGGTTATCAAAGAACATTTATACATGGTTGCTATAATTATTACACTGAACGATGAAAGTTAAAGGAACAGTTAAGTAAAAAATAAACTTTCAAGATTTAGACAGCATAGAATTTTAAACAAAATTTCCAATTTACTTCTATTATCTAATTTCCTTCTCTTGGTATCCTTTGTTAAAGGGATACTAAACCAAAAACTTTTTCTTTCATGGTTCAGATAGAGCATGCTTTTTAGCAACTTTCTATGTTACTCCTATTATCAATTTTTCTTTGTTCTCTTGCTATCTTTATTTGAAAAAGCATGAATCTAAGCTAAGGAGCCGGCCTATTTTTGGTTCATAACCCTGGATAGCACTTGCTGATTGGCGGGTACATGTAGCAACCTAGTTGCTGAACCAACAATGGGCTGTCTCCTTCTCTTAGATTCCTGCTTTTTCAAATAAAGATAGCAAGAGAATGAAAAAAATGATAACATTTGGGTTTAGTATCCCTTTAAGAAAGTATTAGCTAGATGCTAATTGGTGGCTGCACATATCCTTCTTCTCATTGGCTCACCCAAAGTCAGTGGTGGGATTCAACCAGTTCTCACCAGTTTTTAAAGGGACATGAAACCTAAGATTTTTCTTTTTCTTATTTTTCATGATTCAGATAGAACATGTGATTTGAATAAACTTTCCAATGTACTTATTTTATCCAATTTGCTTCATTCTCATGATATGCTTTTTTTTTGAAGAAGAAGAAGCAGGTAGGCCCTTCTGGGAGCTATCTCAAGACATCTGGTGAACAAATAAAAAGAGGCCTTTTGTGCAGCCACAAATCAGCAGCATCTTCCCAGTAGCTATCTAGATATGCTTTCCAACTAAGGATATTAAGAGAATGAAGCAATTTAGATAATATAAGCAAACGGAAAGTTGTTTAAAATCACATGCTGTGTCTGAATTATACAAGAAAGATGTGGGGTTTCAAGAACATGTTCCTAAAATTTAGAAAGTGTAAAGAACCTGTTCCTAAAATTTAGAAAGTATTATAGAGAAGTTAGAGGACCTGTTGCTAAAATTTGGGAATCTCACCACTGCCCAATGTGTTCAGCTAGCTCCCAGTAGTGCATTACTGATCCTTCAATAAAGGATACTAAGAGAATGAAGCACATTTGTTAATAAATAAAAAATAAATAGGAAAGTTTTTTTAAAATAATATGCTCTGTCTGAATCATGAAATAATTACCTTTGTATTTTTGTTTAAAAATACATAGATAATGACTTGAACAATGGCATGTACATTATTTTATGTGCAATAATCTTGTTATATTTTTGTTAGAAATCACCAATAGCCAAAGATGTAAGTTTTTATTTAACACATTTTATGTGTTTGAAATTTGTCTGTACTCTTTGTGAGGCTGGATACACAGTGTTCCTTAAAAAGGGGCTATTTAACATTTTGAAGATTTTTACAGCTATCTCTTAAATATTTTTTTAATTTGAAATAGATAATGTTGTCTGTTGAAACTGTCACTTATGTCAATAATTTAATGACTGCAATATTGGTTATAGAAAAGCTATGCAAACAAGTACATACAAAAAGAGAAGCAGTCTGCCAGGAACGAACAACAGCTCAGTAGCTTGTTCTATGGCCCGATTACCACCTGGGAGTAGCTTCTTTTAGTCACGTATGTCAATAATTTACTTACTGCAATATTGGTTAATGAAAAGCTATGCAAACAAGTAACAGCAGAAAAATTATTCTCTAAGTGTGGGGGTAGAAGAGAGAGAGCCCAGCTCATGTGAAAGGGTACATCCACTTAAATTCATAGAGCCATTCATCTGTATGTGAAGACATAAAAATTATCTGCATTTTTTAATTTGAGTAAGCACTTAACACCATAGCATTGAAGAGACGTTCAACTTAAAAAAAAATAAAAAAAAATTCTACCAATAAAATGTAAAAGTAACAAACAACCTTGTCAGTTTTGATATATTGAGACATGGCTGTGAGACATTATACATCACTTGAGCAATCGTGTCTTTTTAAATTCAGAATACTGAGTAGTGGTTAAGAGAAAAAAATTCCTGACTATGCCAATAGAATACCCCGGAGCAACACAGAATGCCCACAATCTGCTACTTTATCAGCAATTATGCACATTTACAGATCCTGTTTTGCAAACATTTTTTTCAAAGTGTTGTAGTTGTATTTATTGTTGACCCCACATTGTCAATTCATGTTCCCAACCACCAGCCTCAATAAAGAAAATTCACGCTAGAATTGGGTATGAAAAGGCTGCAGCTGTTTTTTAACATGAATCTCAATTACAATAATTAAAACTATAACTTTTTACCCAACCACAGTGTTTGCCCTTCTCCGCTCACATGCCTTGACACCACTCTTAGGCATGGGGGCCTATTAAACAAATGTCTGTCCGACATGATCCGATCAGCGGATCATGTCCGACAGAAATTGCTGAAGGCAGAAAGCAATACGCTCTCCACATTCAGCATTGCACCAGCAGCTCTTGTGAACTGCTGGTGCAACACAGCCCCCTGCAGATTCGCGGACAATCATGTATTGAATGGGGTTGATTTCTAGACATGTGCATGGCGAAAAAATTCGGTTCGGTTCGGATCGATTTGGATTTTTTTGAATTTTGTTTCGGAGCGATTCGAATTCGGAAAAATTTGAATAAATTCGGTTCGGTTTTGTTTCGGATTCATTCGGATTCAAAAAATTTCGGCTGGATATGGTTTGATTCGGTTCGGTTCGGAAATTCGGAATTTCGGTAAGTGTTAGGTGGGATTTGACTAGTATTATGTATTAAATTCGGCTGGATTCGGTTCAATTCGGTTCAGTTCGGTTCGGAATTTCGGTAAGTGTTAGGTGGGATTAGATTTATACTGTACAATACTAGTGTAATCCATGGCCATCGAATTTACCGAATAAATCCGAAATAATTCGGATTTATTCGGTAATTCTGCAGTATTTTAATTCGGAAATTCGGTTCGATTCGAATCGCCGAATTTTCCGAATTTCCGAATCGATCCGAAATGAATCGCACATATCTATTGATTTCACGCGATCTCTGTCCGCGGCCTAAGAGCAGGCGGACAGGTTATGAAGCAGCAGTCTATAGACCGCTGCTTCATAACTGGTGTTTCTGGCGAGTCTGAAGGCTTGCCAGAAACACGGCCCTTCAAGCTCCATACAGAGCATAATAAATGGGCCCCATAGTTTCAAATAATAGCTCTCCTGCTAACCTAACATGAGGTACCCACCATCTCATAACCGGCATATGCCTCTAAAACACAGGACAAGCAACCTGCCACAGCTCGCCCAGACTCTCCCTCAAACTCCATATGCTGGATGCCAACACCAGTGTTCCATGTAAGGCCACATTTTGTGAGCAGCCCAGCAGTGAATTAGTTAATTATGGAATCACACTTTGCAGTTAGCAAAATCTGCACAATTCAGACCCAACTCAGTAACAAATGAATTACACTTACCTAATAACTACTCTTATCTAACTCTGTATTAAATGATGGTAAATCCAAGCGTATAACAAACGCTAGGATTTACCTTAACTAAAAATAAACATTAGTGTCAGTCATCACTTACTAAACAAATTCTGTTAAACTCGCCCTATCTGTGCGGCAAATATATCGCTAACTCAGTGCCTCCGGCTGCCCATGACACAGCAGTCTTGGTCAATGAGGTGACCTTTCCACCTCTAAACCAATAGCGGTGCATGTCAACTGACATCCTAGCACAGCTAGAGGTGGAACCGTCACCTCATTGGATATGTGCTGTGGCTATCTGGGATTTATCATTGGCTTCATTTTTTAGAAATCGATATTAATTATATTTAAGGTCACATATTTTGGATGTAAGATTGCTGTTGATACAGAATATAACCAATGTGGCTGTATATACACAATATGGATGTATTTAGTTATGGTACATTCTAGTAACTACTAGCATCAAAGCTTCACTTGCGTACAACCCCCCTCCTCCTTTTGGAATGTGTTTAAATACCAGGTTGTATTTAGCTATGACTACATCTTTGCTGCATTAATGTCATATATCACAAAATGTATGTTTTGTTAACACGAATACTTTATATTTTACACAATGAACATATTTTCACTGTAGAATGTAAGAGAATATTGTACAATGTTGTAGTCATTGGTGTATATGTGATACAAAGGTATACAATCCTGCGCAAAAACACTTTCTATCAGACATCACTTTACCATCTCTAGATGTCTCACCACTTGCTGCATTTCAATCTGTTATTTACTTGATATTTGCCATTCAAGGAAGGAATAAATTAAAAGTATTTACTTATATCTTTATGTCTGGGAAGTTCCTGTAAAATTGTTATCATTTATGGGTTTTAAAAGATTGTAATGACTGATTTATTTATTATTTTAATGGTTGAAAGTAACCCAGCCACCGTCATATACTAGGTGCATTCATCAGAAATACTATAATTTAGAGGTTACTTTAATGGATAAATTAATGAATGAGAGCACGCAAGAAAATAAAATTGCTGGATTGAACATGCAGTAAAAATTGTAACTCTAAATGCGGAACAAGGATTCAAATACATTATTTAATAATTCTGAAATGTCACTGTCATTTGACTATTTATTTAATGTCCTTCTAATTTGATTGGTGTGTAATAAGTATATCTCTTTTAACCCTTATAAAAAAATAATAATATTGTGTGTGTATATACATGTACTGATGTGTATTTATGTTTATATGTGTATATATGTATATACATACATATATACACATACATACAAATGTATACACATACATACATATGAATATAAACTTTGGAGCCCTTTCCACTCAAATATGTGAAAACATGAATACATTTAATATTTAATAATGTATTTTACTGTGTATGTACAGTACTTATTTTACATTTCAATGTTTTACACATGGTGGGAAAGGTATAAATAGAAATATTTTTTTTTAAATAATTATATATATATATATTTACAAATATATATTTAAAAATAAATAGAACATGTTCTTCTATATGAAGAACATTGGAATGTAAAATATTCATAACTACTTTCGTGTTAGCGCAGCGTGTCGGGTTAGCATGCAGCGATAAGTGTTTGTTTTTTTTCAGTTTGCACACTCCATTAAAGTCTGTGGTATCTGGTCACGATATCTGAAGTGCTGAAGTTAGACAATTTACTTTCAACTTGTAATACGTGAGCTAACCCGTGCATGTTAAAAGTTTATTTCTGGCGGTGTTTGTGCACGAGCGAAAGTGCTAAATATCGTGCCACTTGTAATCTGACCCTATCATTTTTGTGCTGCTGCTTGCTTGCAGAATTAGTGATAGCTACTACTTTAACTTTATTTATGTTTAAGCTGCTGTAAGCACTTCTGCCCACAAGTTGTTTCCCATATATGGTTCCATATTGTCGCTTTAAGGGAGGACACATTTGCAAAATACATGTCAGGGGCTGTTTAACTTTGAGTGCTAAGCACTTTTCCACCTGGGTGCTAAGATTTTTTAATGTTTTTTTTTTATGTTTTAAACAAAAAATGTTTAAGACCCCCAAGACTTACACTGTTGGAAAGGTTGGGCGATTACCTTTCCAATGGTGGGTCTTGGGGGTCTGTAGCTGCTTAGGTGCCTGAGATACAGGCTTCTAAGCAGCATGCCCCCTGCTCCTATACTTAACATTGTTAAGTATAAATAAAGTTGTACGGTGACGTCATCAAGTTATTGCGCGTGACGTCACCACGCAAAACGGGAAGCCCCGGCGATTAGGGTTGCCACTTCGGCCATGTTTTCCTGGACACATATGAATTACACATGCTGTAGGGTTTGCAGGGAGGAACATGAATTATGCTGTTTATCAGCACTATTCATGTGATGTCCAGAGGCACAATACATGTTCCGCCCTGCTTACCCTGCAGCATGTGTAACTTATAAGTGTCCAGGAAAACATGGCCGAGGTGGCAACCCTACCGGCGATGCCTGTCACTCTACAGGCACGAGCGGGTGGGAGCCCCCAGATCTCTCTCAAGGTGGGAGAGTGCTAGCGACGGCTCTGAGCCGTCGTTAGCACCAGAGTGGGAAACTCTGTGACGGCTCAGAGCCGTCGTTAGCACTCAAGGGGTTAAAGAAATGTTTGAATAATGTTCCATTATAACAACCCTAACATATGTTTTTTTTATATGTGTCCCCCTTAAAGATTCAATATAGCAACCCTGTTCCAATAGGTAATAGTAGATAAATGAATTTTCACTAGCAAAGAAATGCTGAACAGCCTCATGGGTGTATATCAGGCCGAATGATTGGTAATTTTTTTCATGATGAACAATTTGTCCCAAAACAAATTTTTGTCCATACACATGTCTAACAAATATCTATACACTTAGATCATCTATTGACTCAGGGGTATACAACACAGCAATATTTTAAATATATCATGCAAATTCTGTTTGAGAAATTGTGGTGAATCAGCAAGTATGACTCATGTATAAATGAATGTGCTCCATTATTCAGTAATACTATTAAATAATTTCCTAAACTATGCTTTACATTTCAGCATTTTGTTATGCACCTGATAATCTAAATATCATAAACAATATACAGTTTTTATATCAGCATAAACCCAGTTTTAAAGTAGCACATGGATATATTTTAAATTTCTTTGGCCATAATACCCAAATGTTTTAAAAACTTGAAAGTGATGCAGCATAGCTGTAAAAAGCTGACTTGAAAATATCACCTGAACATCTCTATGTAAAAAAGAAAGATATTTTACCTCAAAAGTTTCTCAGTAGCCACATCCCATTGTAAAGTATTTCTAAGCAACAAATCAGTATGTCTGTCCCGGGACAGCGGAAGCAGCGAGCTTTCGTGCACACTCATCTTATTTCCCTTTTCAGTGTAAGGAAGTTTACTATGAAATCTCATGAGAGTTAAGTGAAATCTCATGAGATCACAGTAAAAGAGTTCATGACCTCAGCACTGCTGATGCTAATTGGCTGCTGTTCATTTCTTCATTTTTTATTTTTTTTTACCTGCAGCTGAGCAGCAGTTGAGTATAACTTTTTACACAGAACTTACTCTGCTGAGCTGAGGAAATTGTGAGGTAAAATATCTTCCTTTTTTACATAGAGATGCTCAGGTGATATTTTCCTGTCAGCTTTTTACAGTTATAGTGCATCAGTTTCAAGTGATTTAGCATGAGTATTATGTCCCTTTAATATCAATCCAAAAATTATAATACAAATACTAGATACCCTAAAAATGGTGGCAAATATATAGATTGTTTTTTTTTTTTCAAATTGTTAGCAGTCATAACACAAATTTCATCTTAAACCTGTTTAAATAATTTGTAACCATCAAAATTAAACTACAAATTATCTTTAAATGGCAAATTGATCCAATTGCTGAGTTTTTATACATGTTTGTAAAAATGTAATAAACACAAATTGTAGTAAATATTTTAAGGGATATTAAACCCATCACATGAACATTATCAAACTACTACTTAACATAAATAATTAAATAAATAAATAAAAAACTCCCTATTTAAAAAGTCCACTCCAATGTATGCACAAAAGAGAATTTAAAATTAGTTAAACAAAGATGAAAAAAAAACAATCTCCTCAGATTTAAAAGACAAAGGGGCCGATCTATCAAGTGTCTGGCGGACATGATCCGCTGTAGCGATCATATCCGCCAGACATCGATAAATGCCAATCTTTAGACCGCAGCTCCATAACTTGTGTTTCTGGCGATTCTGAAGACTCGCCAGAAACACGGGCCCCCAAGCTCCCTACGGTGCTTGTTAAATGGGCCCCAATGTGTTTGTACTGGTTTAAAGGGACACTGAACCCACACTGAACCCAAGTTTTTTCTTTCATGATTCAGATAGAGCATGAAATGTTAAGCAACTTTCTAATTTTCTCCTATTATCAATTTTTCTTTGTTCTCTTGCTATCTTTATTTTGAAAGCAGGAATGTAAATCTTAGCAGCCAGCCCATTTTTTTGTTCAGAACCATGGATAACGCTTGCTTATTGGAGGCTTACATTTACCCACCAATAATCAAGCATAACCCAGGTTCTCAACCAAAAATGATCCGGCTCCTATGCATCACATTCCTGCTTTTTAAATAAAGATAGCAAGAGAACAAAGACAATTTGCTAATAGGAGTAAATTGCTTAAAATTGCATGTGCTATCTGAATCATGAAAGAAAAAAATTGGGTTTAGTGAACCCAAATTTTTTCATTCATGATTCAGATAGAGCATACGATTTTAAGCAAGTTTCTAATTTACTCCTATTATCAAATTTTCTTTATTCTCCTAGTATCTTTATTTAAAATGCAAGAATGTAAGCTTAGATGCCGGCCCATTTTTGGTGAACAACCTGGGTTGTTCTTGCTGAATGGTGGATAAATTCATCCACCAATAAAAAAGTGCTGTCCACAGTACTGAACAAAAAAAAATGCTTAGATGCCTTCTTTTTGAAAAGTTGCTTAAAATTGCATGCTCTATCTGAATCACAAAATAAAAAAAATTGAGTTCAGTGTCCCTTTAAGTACTATGATATAGGATGGAATTTCAGGGTGATATTCAATATTTTTAATGATTTAACAGAGAAGATATGCGGCTAAAGAATTCCAATTGTATGGAAATTATATTGCATAGTGGACGTTTTACAGTGTTATCGGCTGAATTATGTGTAATACCTTTAAACACAGTAAAATTGCATAATCAACACATGCATAATGGAAGTAAACTAGAAAGTCTTTTAAAACTGCATGCTCTATCTGAATCAGGAAATTTTAATTTTGGCTTTAGTGTCCATTGAAAATTTAACCAGACTCTTGATGAGTAAATTAATTCAAAAACATTCCTTGGAACATGTATGTCTTTTATTCTCACCAAGGGCCTGATGATCAAAAATGTCTCATGCATAACCAGAACTCTACATATCAAGATAAACACACCTCAAGCTAAAATCTGCCTTTCTAAAAATCTTTGAGAGATCTCACAGTATTGAGAATTTTTAAATCATCTCACGATAGAGGAGAGTTTAAAATCATTGGGCCCAAGAATTTACCGAAATCCACAGTTTACCCCTTTAGACTTTCACTGTGCATTAACGTTATCGTGGGCTTCAAAACTTCTGGAAAGGCTTATCACATTTCATCACATTAAACTCCCTCCTTGATCCATTGCAATCTGTATTTCATCCACAACACTCCACATAAACTGCAATCATTAACGTTACTAATGACCTAATTACAGCAAAATCTATAGGCCACTTTTCTTTGTTAATCCCTCTTGATCTATCTGCAGCCTTTGACATGGTCGACCACACTCTATTGCTCCAAACCCTCCAATCCTTTGGCATCTGTGACACAGCTCTCTCGTGGCTCTCCTCTTACCTGTCTAACCGGGCCTTTAGTGTTACATTCTCTGGCACATCCTCTGACCCTTTACCACTTTCTGTTGGGGTACTACAAGGATCTGTCTTTGGTTCCCTTCTCTTCACAATGTATACATCATCCTTAGGTTCCTTAATACAGTACCATGGGTTTCAATACCATTTGTATGACATCCAAATCTACATCTCTGCACCAGACCTATCCATTTCCTTACTAACTTGTGTCACTAACTGTCTTTCTAATATTTAATCCTGGATGTCCTCTAACTACCTTATGCTAAATCTCTCAAAATCTGAGCTCCTTATTTTTCCCCCTTCTTCCAAAATCCCTACCCCCCCAACTTTCTCTAACTGTCGATAATAACATCATTACCCCAGCCCTGCATGCCCGATGTCTTGGGGGTCACACCCAGATCTCTATTTCACTTCCCTCATCCAGTCTTTGGAAAATTCTTGCCACCTCTACCTTAAAAACATCTCCAAAATGTGCCACTTCCTCACACAAGACACAACTAAGACTTTAATCCACTCTCTAATCATTTTTCACCTTGACTATTGCAACTCCATCCTCTCCGGCCTCCCTAGCTGCCGTCTATTTCACTTACAATCCATAATAAATGCTTCTGCCAGGCTGATCTTCCTTACACATCACTTAATATCTGCTGCATCTCTCTGCCAGTCCCTTCACTGGCTTCCTCTAACCTCCAGAATAAAACATAACATCCTGACTTTCAAAGCTCTCAATAACACTGCTGCACTCTATATCTCAGACCTAGTCTCCAGATACTTGCCATCCCGTTCCCTTCACTCTGCTCATGACCTCCTTCTCTCCTTCTCTCTTGTTACCTTCTCACATTACCATCTACAGGACTTCTCTAGACTGGCCCCTATTTTGTGGAAAAATATATTAAAATTAACAGTTACACTCACATATACAATATCTAATAAAAAACATTCAAATAAATATAAAAAAAGTTATAAGGGTTAAAAGGTAATGCATATGACAAGGTATTTGAAAGGAAAGGCTATAATGTATATATACATACAAAGTCATGTCTAAATATGCGTATGTATGTATATATACATATGTATATATGTTTATACATGTGTATTTATCTGTTTATATGTACATACACACACACATATATATATATATATATATATATATATATATATATATATAAACACATGTATACACATACACACACACAAATATATATGAATAGATAAATAGATAGATAGATAGATGATAGATAGATATAGATATACATACATATAAACACAAACTTTGGGGCCTTTTCCACTCAAATACCTTAAAACAGGAACAATTATTTGTATTCCATTGTAATATTTTATATGTTTTAGTGTGTATGTACTGCTGTAAATGTTTTACATTCAAATGTTTTTCACATAGGGGAAATATTCTATGTATTTATATATATATATATATATATATATATATATATATATATATATATATATATATACAGCATACCTATAACCTTTATATTTTCATATAGATATATATTTTACAAAAAATACATTATGCATATATAGAAATATATATTTAAAAATAAATAAAAAAATTTCTTCTATGTGAAAATCATTGGAATATAAGATTTTCATACCTTCGGGTTAGCACTGTAGATTTAACTCTTGTCGGGTTAGCGCACAAGCAATAAGTGGTAGGTTTTTCTTTTATTTGCGTCCTCTATTGAAGCCTATTGGGAGAAGAAGTTAGCGATGTCGCGATATCCGAATTCCTGAAGTTTGAGTGCGTCGGCTTTCATTCACGCATTAAACATTTTACTTTCAAAATCACGTGAGTTAAAAGTTTACTTCTAAAACGGTGTTTGCGCATGAGCGAAAATGCTAAATAGTGTGCTACTTGTAATCTGGTCTTCTGTCATTTAATACCTGCAAAGGGATTAAGTACATTACCTTGCTACTCGGGAGTAGAATTTACTCAGTGACTGGTGAAGACAAATGTGACTGCCACTCCTGATTGGTTGACATAGCTATGTCCTGCATATGTTGTGTGAAGACAAAAACTCAAGCAGAGATATTCTCCCAACACCTAAAATGGAAAATCTGGTATTGGACACTTGGTAATAAAGCATTGATGATTCTGGGTTAAAGTAAGGCTTGTGCAAATGAAACCCATGGTTGGAGTCTGAACATTTTTGGGCCTTTTGGCCAGAGGTGTAACTAGAAACCACAGGGTCCAGGTGCAATAATATAAGAAGGGCCCCCACACCCCCCAAAAAGGTCATATACATATCTTTTTACATTAACACAGAAAAAAAATGTGAAGCAGATTACATGTCTGCAAGAGGAGGTACCCTGTGCCCACAGTCTGTGAGATGGTCTGACCCCCTATTACTGTATATAGTGTCACTGTTTAACCCACCAGTATTGTATATAGTGAGTTAGTGACACAGTCTGTGATCTGCCAGTGAGATGTCTGGCCTGACTCTACCCGTCCCAGTACTTTATAAAGTGACCACAGTAGTCTGTGACATGGTCCAGCCCCCCGTACTGTATATAGTGGTACTGTATAGTGACATTGTTTACCCCCACCCCCACATGCTGTAGTAAAAAAGGTCTGTAATTTGCTGGTTCCACATACACATACACACACATACATGCATAAATACACACACAGTCACATACATACATACACACACACACACACACACACACACACACAAATACCAATGAGTAAAACAGAAACACTAAACCCTTGTGATGCTCGTGGGATACTCATCTATCAGACCAAACTCGGCCAGTAGTCTTGTTATCCCGGTGTCGAGCCGGAATGATAGGGAATATCCCAGAGCAGAGAAATTTAGTAAAATGAGGAGAGCGGCACTCACCACAGGCAGGACGGTCCCCAGCGGCAACGGAAGAGCAGTCTAAGAACACACCACTAGAATGGTCAGACAGGCAGGGTTCGGCAAAAGTAAAGCAGTCCAAGAGTATACCACTAGAATGGTCCGGCAGGCAGGGTTCGGCAACAGTAAAGCAGTCCAAGAGTATACCATTAGAATGGTCCGGCAGGCAGGGTTCGGCAACAGTAAAGCAGTCCAAGGGCACACCACTAGAATGGTCAAGGCAGGCAGGGTTTGGCAACAATATATCAGTCCAGCAATTTAGGGGTTAAACAGGCAGAGTAGTCAGACAGGCAGAGTTCAGCAGCAATAAATCAATCTAGCAATTCAGGGGACAAACAGGCAGAGTAGTCAGCAACAGGCAGGTTCAGCAACAAAGATCAGTCCAGCAGTTAAAGAGTTAAGGCAGGTAGAGTAGTCAGAAAACAGGCAGGTTCAGCAACAATGGTATAGAACAATCTGTCACACCTAGGAGCACACAGAGTAACACCTATACTTGGGCAGTGACAGATCGTTAGTGCAGGATTTAAATAGGCGCAGGATTCGCGCCAGAGAGCTCCCAGCAGCGCCAGGAGCGTGCGGCGATGACGTCAGCGCCGCACGCATCCTGAGCCGACACTGCCCCTGGCAACGAGCAGGAAGGAGACGCCAGATCCGACACTGCCCCTGGCAACGAGCAGGAAGGAGTATGTATGTAAATTATGTAAATTAAAACAATGTTTATAATAATGGTATACATTGTTACAAAACACAGCTGGCATATATATATATATATATATATATATATACCATATATATGCCACATGCACACAGAGTAACACCTATACTTGGGCAGTGACAGATCGTTAGTGCAGGGTTTAAATAGGCGCAGGATTCGCGCCAGAGAGCTCCCAGCAGCACCAGGAGCGTGCGGCGATGACGTCAGCGCCGCACGCATCCTGAGCCGACACTGCCCCTGGCAACGAGCAGGAAGGAGACGCCAGATCCGACACTGCCCCTGGCAACAAGCAGGAAGGAGACGCCGCGTCCCTAGCAACGGCTAGAGTGGCGCGGCGTGACACCCCTGTAGTCAGAGACACTAGTGAAGCATCATGTCACACTCACATGATATCAGTGCAGGCAGTGGCAGGTCAACGTTTTTTGTTGTTTTTTTAAGCTGGGCCCCCACCCTCAGGGGCCCAGTTGCCGTTGCGACCACTGCACCCCCTGTAGTTCTGCCCCTTTTTTTGGCTGTACCAGAATTTTTATAAAGAGTAAAATAAACCTCCAAATTCCAGGCAAGCCTGTAAATTGTCAGATTATGGATCTGCATCCTGGCCTGTTGTTTTACAATACTGTGTGTTGCTTTAGAAACCTATTTTACTTTTTAATTTATCTATCTAGATAAATACATGTAAATAGATTACAATTATAAAAAAACAATTATATGATCTCATACGTTTAAAAAATAAAACTTGAATCTGTTTTAATTACATTTTTCTATGAATCCAGCAATTCAGCTTGTCTAATAGACATAAAATTAATATAGAGAATGATTCTAAGCGCTTTGTAAAAATTTGGGAGTAGCTGCAGGGCATTTATACTGTGCAGCTGAGAGCGGTGAGACAGGGTCCAGGTTGCTATGTCAGCTGGTTGTCGGGGAATGAGAGAGAGCATCTCCTTAGCTTAGACATAAAGATTTTAAAGGAGATATTGGGAATTAAACATCACCGTGTCTAGAGTGCAGGCTGTTTTAATCCTCAGACTAGTCTTCTGTATATGCTTTAGCTCATTTATCATTTTTATACTGGAAGACCACCACAGTCTTTGTATGTAAATTAAAACAATGTTTATAATAATGGTATACATTGTTACAAAACACAGCTGGCATATATATATATATATATATATATATATATATATATATATATATATATATATATATATATATATATACCATATATATGCCACATGCACATTCCTGGTCCTACCTATGTATTCTATCATGAAAAGGATCTATGTTTCAACAAAAGATACAAAGACAGCGTAATTACTTTGATAACAAAAGTATTAATTTGTAAAGTGGTGTTGTTTTTAACTACATGCTCTGTCTGAATCATGGAAGTTTAATTCTGACTTTTGTTTGCAAATCACCTTGTAACTAATTGTTACTATTATATGAAAGCATCTTTTCCTTTTGAACTAAAGAAAAAATGGTATCAGTTTAGTTTGAAATACTTTACCGATTCGATGAAAAACACATGTGGGGTGCTGCATGGCATACTCTGTGTGATAAAAAAAAACACCCAAGTAATGACCCAGCAAGTAGCTACTTACGTGAAGTACACCACACATATCATATCTATAGGCCAGTTGGGAGTCTCCAGGTCACTTGCATCAAGCAAAAGAGCAACAGTGTAATGTAAAATTAAAACATTATAATAATGTCACAAGATTAATAACAAAATATGCTTAACTGAATTATACCATATGTGTCTACAATATATTTCAGTTAAGCATATACTGTATATCAATATTTTTTAATATTATATATGTCTAAATTTTACATTTCAAGCTATATGATGCCCCACTTGTCTTTTTCAGTGAATTGATGCAGTTGGTTAATTATCCTGTGACAAAAGTGTAGCTGACTGGCAAATGTGTATTTTTAATTGAAAGGCCCAAAGGGTAGTATCATGCTCATTGTGTTTGTATTACTAGTTGTCGATTTTTTGTGTGCTTGTGATCAATCTGAAAAACTTTTGAAAACCTGGTGTTGAATATTATCGCTTGTGCGTAAAACAAATTAAATACTATGGAAATAAATTAATGAGGTGAATTTAGACTTAATACATAGAGGCCAATTTATCAAATGTCGGGCGGACATGATTCGCTGCAGCAAATCATGTCGGCCCTGGCATATGCCGTTTCTCATTTAACATTGCACAAGCATTTCTTGTGAAATGCTTGTGCAATGCTGCCCCCTGCACATTCGCGGCTAATCGGCCACTAGCAGGGGGTGTCAATCAATCCGATCAGATCAGGATGATTGCAGTCCGCCACCTAAACGGTGGTGGACGAGTTAAAGAGCAGCGGTCTTATCACCGCTACTTCTTAACTTAAGTTTCCGGCGAGAGTAGATTGCAGCATCTGCTGCTTGGTAAATCTACCCCATAGAAACCAAAGGGTTAGTAAACAAAACAAGGTTGGAAAACGATCAAAGGTGTATGTGTGTATATAATTATACCTATGCATTGTTATCTGACATTTCAGTTTCGACTATTATCTAACATGGATTTTGAGTGCACACTCACAAAGAAATCTATTATTTGAGGAAAATTATGCAAAAGCGTTATCCGACATGAATATTTTAGCACTATACTAATGCATCTGCAATATACAGTATATTAACTATGGACTTGTTATATGAGCACAAAAATGGAAAAATCGTAATAGAATTACACATAAAAATTTGTATCAATAGTATGCAAAAAATTTACATTAAAAGCTTGAAGCAAAATCCAAATATATACTTTAAGGCATCAAATTGTTTTATAACTTTAAAATTATTGTTTTGCCTTTATCTTGCTAAGAACTAGCTTAACCTGTGTTTCTGTATTCAAATGTGAGATATATGTGTACAGTAGAGCAGGGGTTTTCAAAGTTTTAGGCAATAAATTTCCCTCTGACAAAATTTAATTTTTTTATCTCAGTGCTTGTTATTTTTAAGTGTCCCTGCTCCCGTGCCTCCCTTTATATGATCTAGCGCCCCCCTGAGGAAACCTGCCTCACACTTTGAAAACCACAGCAGTAGAGTGCTCAAATAAATAACCATTTCAAGTGTATTGAATTAAACATAGTAGAAATCATAGGAATTCATATAAATAGTACACATTGAAATTTGTATTAAAACCTCACAGCAATTTCCATTACTGGGTAAAATTCTTCACTTTTTTAAGCAAACTTTTTAGGTATTGGGTGAATTTTTTGCAACAATTGAAAAATTAAACATATTTTAACACATTTGTTAGTTTTGAATTTTGAATGTTTGTAAAACATTATAATGTGTTTAACGTAATAGTATTTCGAATGCTGTCTTTAAATGTAATATCCGATTCAAATTTTTCTAATTCGAATATTGCATAATAAAAGTATGCAATATTTAAATTGGAAAAAATTGAATCAATATAATTTAATAGTATTTCTAATGCTTTCTTTAAATGTAATATTAAAATTATGAAATATTCGAAATAGAAAATTCAAATTTATATATTTGTATCTATTATTTATCAATTTACCTAATTCCCTAACACATGAGCTACTGAACTTCTGAATAGTGTTTGTTAAATTAAATGTTAATGTCTTATCAACATTCTATTGTCCAAAACAAATGTCCACAGGACTATTTGTTCTCCCAAGGGGATAGTACTTTCACCACCTTCGCCCATTTCTAAAAATTGTATTTAAAGGGATATGTAATCCAAAATGTTTCTTTCAGTATTTAGTTAGTGCATACAATTTTAAACTTTGGAAAGATTAAAATTGGAAAGTTGATTAAAAATGTATGCTCCATCTGAATCATGAAAGTAAAGTTTGGGGTTTCATGTTCCTTTAACGTAAGTGGTAAAACTTTTATTTAAAATACAATTGGAATTCTCTAAGCGTGTTATGCCTGCTTGCCCCACTGTTTTGTCTCATGAAATGTAAGCTGGCGACTGGTTTTCAAAATACACAATGAGCTTTTTAAACTAAAAGAAAACAACAAATTTGCAAAATGAATGCAAAATGAATTATTCTGAAAACATTTGATTTTGTATGTGCTTCATTAATTTCTTAGGAAGTCAACTTGTTTTCTATAAGGGCTATCCATATGAGGGTCGATGTAATATTTTTTTTGCCATGCTGAAAGTTTTTAGATAATTGGGCCCTTAAAGAACCATTCTATATTTTTTTAAATGATGGTTTATTAAAGAGAAATGAAACATATTTTTTTAGTTTATATATCAAAAACTGTTAACATCATTACAAATGATCTCCATGTAAATCCATGTCATAAAATAAAAAAAAATTTTTTTTTAAGTGAAATATGCATCCCAGACCAAGAACACACCCCTTTAAATGCTTTTTGGCTGTTGTGTATCTTACTTTCTTTGCTGTGACCAGCTAGGTAGAAATATAAACAACCCCCTGCACATATCATCCAATCACTGTGCAACATGTAAGGGTTCTGCATTCCACAGAATGAAGGGTACATTTTTGGTGAATTACAGGAAAATCAGGCACAACAAATAATGAATGCATTGCAATGTCTTTTAATTGTGCATAATTAAAATGTTGTAGTGAACACAATTTTGAGTTTACTGTCTCTTTAACTTTCTAGATGTCATATGGATAATTTAAATATCGCATTTTTTTTATGTAGCTAGACACTAATATTATTATATTTGTGACATTTTATTCACACCCCCCCCCCCCTGGAAAATTGTTTTATTTGAATGGCCATAATTATAACCAAAGGGTATTATAACTTTTAACCAAATCAATACAACTAGTTTTGCCAATATTTTTTTCCAAATATTTAATTACTGCCCTAAATTCATATTTTGTTTAGAAGATTGGTTTATAATAAAATAAAGCCAAGGACATTTTTTTTCTGAATTAGATGTGATAAAGATTTTTAATGCAATCAAACAATCACATGCTGTTTAAACTATACTAAGAATTATTGTTAAATAGTTTTTAGATGGTTTGGAGTTTATTTAATCTTAGCAAAAATGTCTTTGGATAATAGAAATGTTTTTGGATCCTCCTAAAATTCAGGTTTTTTGGCAGGGGGTTGTGTTGCATATAAAGACATTATTGAACTTTAGAAAGGAATTAAAATATTTCATTATCAAGCTCTGAGACTGAACTTTCTTATGATTCAAATACTTACAACAGTAAAGCAGTGTCTTGCTCAAATTTGGAAGAAAGGATCTGTTCCATCTTGGCAGCATTTAAGAATACAAATTGAATACCAGCTGGAAAGTGAAACATGTTTTTATTATAACAACTTGAAAGATTTACAGTTTCAGAAAATTATATACATTTGGAATAAATATCAGATATGAGTTGATATTTGAACTCACTCAGTGGTTTGTCAGATCTGCCTAGGCTCCCTACAGAGATTTTGATATTATTTTTTTTTTTCCTTATTATACAGTGCATTGTCATGAATGTATATTTTGGTTTTATGGATATGAATCTTAGACATATTCTATTATACTTATGAAAGAGGAAAACATTTACAGATATTAAAATATGTTTTGCACAAAAAAGGTCAAGTTAAAGGGACACTGAACCCAACATTTTTCTTTCGGGATTCAGATAGAGCATGCAATTTTAAGCAACTTTCTAATTTACTCCTATTATCAAATTTTCTTCATTCTCTTGGTATGTTTATTTGAAAAGCAAGAATGTGAGTTTAGATGCCGGCCCATTTTTAGTGAACAGCCTGGGTTATCCTTGCTGATTGGACAGCACCAATAAACAAGTGCTGTCCATGGTCCTGAACCAAAAAATTGCTGGCTCCTTAGCTGAGATGCATTCTTTTTTAAATAAAGATAGCAAGAGAATGAAGAAAAATTGATAATAGAAGTAAATTAGAAAGTTGCTTAAAATTACATTCTCTATCTGAATCATGAAAGAAAAAAAATTGGGTTCAGTGTCCCTTTAACCCCTTAATGACCACAGCACTTTTCCATTTTCTGACCGTTTGGGACCAAGGATATTTTTACATTTCTGCAGTGTTTGTGTTTAGCTGTAATTTTACTCTTACTCATTTACTGTACCCACACGTATTATATACCGTTTTTATCGCCATTAAATGGACTTTCTAAAAATACCATTATTTTCATCATATCTTATAATTTACTATAAAAAAATATATAAAATATGAGGAAAAAAACACACTTTTTCTAACTTTGACCCCCAAAATCTGTTACACATCTACAACCACCAAAAAACACCCATGCTAAATAGTTTCCAAATTTTGTCCTGAGTTTAGAAATACCCAATGTTTACATGTTCTTTGCTTTTTTTGCAAGTTATAGGGCAATAAATACAAGTAGCACTTAGCTATTTCCAAACCACTTTTTTTCAAACTTAGCGCTAGTTACATTGGAACACTGATATCTTCCAGGAATCCCTGAATATCCCTTGACATGTATATATTTTTTTTTAGAAGACATCCCAAAGTATTGATCTAGGCCCATTTTGGTATATTTCATGCCACCATTTCACCACCAAATGCGATCAAATAAAAAAATTGTTCACTTTTTCACACATTTTGTTACAAACTTTAGGTTTCTCACTGAATTTATTTACAAACAGCTTGTGCAATTATGGCACAAATGGTTGTAAATGCTTCTCTGGGATCCCCTTTTTTCATAAATAGCAGACATATATGGATTTGGTGTTGCTTTTTGGTAATTAGAAGGCCGCTAAATGCCACTGCGCACCACACGTGTATTATGCCCAGCAATGAAGGGGTTAATTAGGGAGCATGTAGGGAGCTTGTAGGGTTAATTTTAGCTTTATTGTAGTGTAGTAGACAACCCTAAGTATTGATCTAGGCCCATTTTGGTATATTTCATGCCACCATTTCACCGCCAAATGCGATTAAATTAAAAAAAAAGTTAAATTTTTCACAATTTTAGGTTTCTCACTGAAATTATTTACAAACAGCTTGTGCAATTATGGCACAAATGGTTGTAAATGCTTCTCTGGGATCCTCTTTGTTGAGAAATAGCAGACATACATGGCTTTGGCGTTGCTTTTTGGTAATTAGAAGGCCGCTAAATGCCGCTGCGCATCACACGTGTATTATGGCTAGCAGTGAAGGGGTTAATTAGGTAGCATGTAGGGAGCTTGCAGGGTTAATTTTAGCTTTAGTGTAGAGATCAGCCTCCCACCTGACACATTAAACCCCCTGATCCCTCCCAAACAGCTCTCTTCCCTCCCCCATCCCACAATTGTCCCCGCCATGTTAAGTACTGGCAGAAAGTCTGCCAGTACTAAAAAGAAAAGCTATCCTTGATAAAAAAATTTTTTTTAAAAAAAGCATATTTATATATGCTGCTCTGGAGGATCCCCCCTTAGCCCCCAACCTCCCTGATACCCCCCAAACAGCTCTTTAACCATCCCCCTCTAACTTATTAGTAGCCATCTTTGGTACTGGCAGCTGTCTGCCAGTACCCAGTTTATAGTAAAACATTTGTTTTTATTATTTTTTTAAATATTTTTCTGTAGTGTAGCTTGCCCCCCCCCAAAAGACCAACCCCTCACCCCCTCCCAGATCTCTTAGATCGATATACTTTAGATATTTTTGGCCCTCACTGCCACTTTTTTCACATCATTTTTCTGTAGTGTAGCGGTTCCCACCTGCTCCCTACCCATGGCTCTCTCTGCATCGGATGGCCAAGGGGGGTTATTGTAGGATGCCTCGATGTTGAGGCATCACTGCAATAACCGGAAAGCAGCTGGAAGGGAGCAGGATCGCTTCCAGCTGCTTTCCAGACCGAGGACGTACGCCATACGTCCTCAGGCGTTAAGTGTATTTTTTTTGAGGACGTATGGCGTACGTCCTTGGTCGTTAAGGGGTTAAAGTTGTTTAAAGTGACACAAACCCCCTCCCATTTTACTTCTATTATCAAATTTGCTTATTTGTTTTGCTATCCTTTGTTAAAGGAGCAGCAATGCACTACCAAGAGCTAGATGAACACTTCGAGTGAGCCAGTGACCAGACACATGTATCTGCAGGCACCAATCAGCAGCTAGCTAACAGAAGGAAATTGCTGCTTCTGAGCCATCCTAGGTATGTTTTTTAACAAAGGATACTAAGAGAACGATCTGTAAAAGAAAGGACACAGAGGTGCCACAATGGCCTAGTACTACCAACACAAGTAAAATAGGTAGCAAAGCAAATGGTACTCACAAACATTATGCACCCTATGGTGCTAATGGGACAGGCTGGAACTTAACAGTAATCCAGCTCACTGTATGAAAACCGGCTGTAGACCAAAACGGGAAAGTTCCAAGGGGGTCACCACCAACACCTATTAGAAAATATAATACGAACCACCATAGCCTTGTACAGTTTAGTAAGGCAGAATTGTAAGATATAGATACACTTACAAAATGGAAAGCACCTTCAGGTGCAATACAGGCAAACTGGGACTTCTCAGGCGCCCAGCAGACTGAACTCCACTGCCAAACAGGTGACAATCCCAGATCAAGGTTTAAGGTGATAGAATCCAAACTACAACAGCAAGTGTATATAATAAAAACAGTATCTTTATTAAAAGCAACGCGTTTCTCAGCCTCTATAGGGCTGTTTCCTCAGGCTATTGTATAAAATATTAAAATTATATTTGCTATTTAAAGGGTGTGAGACCTTCTTATAGGTTAATTAATTAATGACTACCATCTGTGTATATAAACCTCATTTGACTTTGCTGCCATGGTGATATAGAATAAACAACATTGGCCATATACATAAGAATATAAACAAACATTCAAACAATACAAAAAGATAAATAAAATTAACAATTTTAACTACGAAAATCTAAAACAATATTGCACCAGTGTATCTATACAAAAGTAATAAAAAAACATTTTTACTGATCGTTGAAAAAAAGCCACACTAGACAGAAAAAAAAACTTCCTTAAAAGTGAAACAAGCATATGTTAGAAACAGATCGTCATATATGCGATCCACAACAGAGTTATCAAATAGATAGTAGTTGGTATTCCCTATGTGTATACATATAAACTTAAAATGAAAGTACATTTTCAAGGTTGTGATTATAAGTTTAGTCTAATACAGTGCCCAACATTGTAGTCGCTAACTTCATTTTTTATCAAATATAACATAAGTCATATAAAATATATATTTACTACTGTCATTTTTTTTTTCCTCCTCCCACTCGCTTTCTTCTGGCTTTCTGCATAGAAAATATTTTTGCGTTCCCACCCGACATTTGCATATGTAAGCGTGCGCGTTCTCGTATTTCCCAAGCTATGTGCATGCGCTAAGTTATGCAAACTCTGTCTAACCACCTTGATGACCGATATGGAATTGCCTTTTGAAATGCGCATGCGACTGTTGGGAACACAAACATGAAGGATGTGGCATTGACAAGGTCAATCCTGACATCCTGCAGCCTGCCATATTACATCACACAGCTATTCTGTAGTAGTAGTACATAACAAAACACTAAGAACAGTTATAGAGGTTTGAGTACATAATACAAACAAGTGAACTCAACACATACAAAGATAATTGAAATTAAATTAGCTGTCCATTTCTTACCACATTGTCCATGTTTTCTTGGGCAGTCAGTGTAGCTGTTGTATGAGTAACATATGAAGCAATGTGCATGCATGGATAAACCTGAAAAGTGCTGACTCTCCAGCAGTAAAGGTAGTACTAGTACAATGCATACTGCTTCATGTGTTAGTCATTTAGCTGAGTGACTGCCCAGGAAAACAAGGTCAATCCTGACATTCTGCAGCCTGTCATATTACATTAATTTTCACAGCTATATCTGTAGTACAGAACACTAAAAACAGTTATAGTGAGAGTATACAACTATACATAATACACAAGTGAACACAACACACAGCTATTTGAAATGAAATTAACTGGCCAGTTCTTACCACATTGTCCATGTTTTCTTGGGCAGTCAGTCTAGCTGTCTAGCTGTGGTATGAATAACATATGACACCTGAAAAGTGCTGACTGTCCAGCAGCATGATTTGTGTTTCTAAGTGCAGTAAAGGTAGTACTAGTACAATGCACACTGCTTCATGTGTTAGTCATTTAGCTGAGTGACTGTCCAGGAAAACATGAGGGATGTGGCATTGACAAGGTCAATCCTGACATCCTGCAGCCTGCCATATTACATTCATTTTTACAGCTGTAGCTGTAGTACAGAACGCTAAGAACAGTTATAGTTAGAGTATACAACTATACATAAAACACAAGTGAACTCAACACACACACAGCTACTTGAAATGAAATTAGCTGGTCAGTTCTTACCACATTGTCCACATTTTCTTTGTCAGTCAGTCTAGCTGTGGTATGAGTAACATAAGAAGCAGTGTATGCATGGAGAAACCTGCAAAGTGCTCACTTTCCAGCAGCATGTCTTATTTGTGTTTCTAAGTGCACATGCACAGTAAAGGTAGTACTTAGTACAACACACACTGCTTCATGTGTTAGTCATTTAGCTTAGTGACTGCCAGGAAAACATGAGGGATGTGGCATTGAAAAGGTCAATCCTGCAACCTGTTTAACATCCATGCATCAATTAATAGCAACAGCACAAAAGAATACAATACAAAACATTAGAACCTGCCCTGGAAATGGCATTGGCCATCTCTACAGCCAGACTGCAGTCAGTGCACAAAGTGCATGCGCAGTTTCACACAGGAGGGAAATATGAATTAATAAGTATTTGAGCTGACAATATCAAAATGGGTTAGTTAGTCATGGTGAGTAACACATTAACTACAAACTATAAGATGTACAGCTTGTAACAGGAGGGCCCATGAAGAAATGTTGATGATTTGTAATTTGTATTACTAGTAAATAATTTAGTAATATGTAATAATATATAATATTATTTACTATATATATATATATATATATATATATATATATATATATATATATATATATATATATATATATATATATAAAATAAAACAACATCTGATTATGACAGTAGTACCATTTTGGATTTTAAGCAATACTGGTGGTTAAGGTTTTTTGCTAAAGAAAACAACATGTGTACCATTTCTGGCTTCAAGCATGAACATTGACAGGTCACCACATTTCCTCCTGTGCTAAACACCCTAGATGGTGAACTAGTTGCAGGAACACAAAGATATTTTTGTGCAAGCTTGCTCAATTTGGGAAAGCTAATCTGATGTAGTTTCCACCATTGCAGAGGATTTTTCTCACTATCAATGGAGGGAGAAAGCAAGTAGCTCTGATGCTATGGCTTCTTCAAATTGCAGAAATGGTGCAGCGGACTCAGTCTTGAAAAAGCTTCCTAAAGACTTTCTTGATTTCTTTGCGGGAGGAGGAGGACCATCTGCTGCAATTGCTTGCACTGTTTCTTCTTATACATCTATTACTTTGCATGGGGGATCTGCTGATTGCTTGACTTCTTGGCTCCTGCACGACTTGCTGCTCAGACACAACAGCCATATCAGACATCACCCTGGCCTTGATGCTTGTAATTTTATCCGCACTTATGTAGGTTGTCTTTAATCATGGATCGAGGAATGATGCCATATCTAGCAGATCTAGAGTATCTTCATCTTCATAATTTCTATTCATGTATTCAAGAATTTTGGATTTCAATATCTTGGTCAGGACAGAAACATCTTCCTCCAGAGCCAGTATCTTTGTGTTTAATAGATGCAGAACTGGCTTCAGATATGATACACTTTCTCTCCAGAAAGGGCATCAGTAAAATATTGAACTTGACCCAGTGCCTTACTCACAAACTTAAGAAAATCAGTGTCCTGCCATTGTTGAACCAGTTGCTGTCTGCAGAGAGAACATGAGTCAATGCTCTCTGTTGCTCTAAAACTCTCTCTATCATCTTTTGTCTTGAGCTTCACCTTGTTGGGCACTCTGTTATAAGTGAATGCTTTGGCAGTTGAAGTTCTTCCTGGGCTTAAGTTAATGCCACCTTCTTTTTCCAGCTGTGTGAGAAATGTAAAATATTGTCTCTAGGCTCATCTTTCACTGCATTTTCAATTGCAAGATGCAACCTGTGCCCAAAACACTGTAGTCTTGTCTATTTATTCAGAGTGACAGCCTTGACGATGTTTGTGCCATTGTCTGTGGTGATTGATACTTGTTGCTCCTCACGGAGTCCCCATGAGGCCAAAGCCTCTCTTAAACCTTGGGCTCCATTCTCTCCAGTGTGGTCAGAAGGAAAGTATGATGTTTGCAAGCATAGACTTTTTATCTCAAAATCATCATTGATGAAGTGCATGGTTAAACTCATATATGGCTCCATTGTTTGGCTTGACCACATATCTGTTGTTGTTGCATAGTATTTCAATTGTTTTATCTCAGATTCAACTACAGCTTTGCATTTTGCATACATTTCTGGGATTGCAACTACTGAGAAGTAATTGTGAGATGGCAGTTGGTATCTCTTGTTGAGTGTGTGTATAATTCTTTTGAAGCCTTCTTTACTAACCGTTTATGCAGGCAACATGTCTTTGCATATATAATATGCAATAGCGTTGGATATTTCTCTATGCCTTTTTGAGGTCTTCCCATATGGTGATGTGCTTGCAAATGCCTTTAGGATTGATAGTTGCTGCTCAACTTTAGCTTCACATCTTTTTTGTGTTGTCTTTTCTCTGTCAGGGTTTTTTTTTTTTGCCATACATTGTTCAAAGATTTCATTATGCCGCTGTTTAAGGTGCTGGAACAGGTTTGATGTGTTACTTCGTTTTGCTGCAACACTTGTTACACAAGTCTTGCAGATTACTTGGTTCTGTGTCACATCATCTTTGTGAATCCAAAATATTCCCAAACAACTGATGTTGAATTTTTCTTTGGAACCAACAATTCATCATCAAACACATCATCATTATTGTTATTGTTGGGCATGGACAGCTCTTCTGAACTAATCTTGAATTGTATCTACCGCACACACACTACCAGCTGGCAGAGAAAATTAGTTGATTATACTACCGTACACACTGCTAGGATCAGTAGGGTGGCACTGTGGCACAATGATAGACAAAAGACCATAGGCTTGCACTTAAATAGAAATACAACAATGGGCTTGATGATGCAGTCACCTTGATTGAAGAGACCACAGGCTTGCACTTGACTATAAAGAAGACAACAATGTGCTTGATGATGCTGTCACCTTGATTGAAGAGACCACAGGCTTGCTGCACTTGAATATAAAGAAGACAATAATGGGCTAGATGATGCACTCACCTAGATTGAGAGACAAGAGACCACATGCTTGTACTTGAATATAAAGACAACAATGGACTTGATGATGCAGTCACCTTGATTGAGAGACAAGAGACCACAGGATTACACTCGTAATGAATTGAATATAAAGAAGACAACAATGGGCTTGCTCATCATGTTTTTTTTGAGAATGAGGTAACACTGGCTTTCACTGGAGGAGACTGATCTTGCAGTTGTAAAATACACTGGCTCTGGAGAACTGACCTTGCTGTTGTAGAAGACACAGGCTTGCAGTGTACTTGCAGGATCACTTTGCTGTTGTAGAAGACACATGCTGCAGGATGTGGATGACCTTGCTGTTGTATAAGAATAGACAGGCTGTAGGATGTTGTGGATGACCTTGCTGTTGTAGAAGAAGAAACAGGATGCAATATATTCTGGAACCACAGATGTTGGCTGACTTTGGTGAACTTGATCCTTGGAGTCAGAGACAACAAACAGGCAGTCTTTGCTGTTGTTTGAACATAAAAAAGTTATATAATAAGGCGGTGAGAGGGAGGAAAAAATAGACATAGAATGGTAGGGGCTGGCAGGGGAGACAAGTTCTACTTTTTGGAAAGACAACAAACACACAAACATAAAAAAGTAAAAAAACACTTTTTTTCTTCATTAAATTAATTAATGTAATTTATTTTCTGAATCAAGAGCAAAATACTATCTACTACACTCAACTCAATTATATATTTACATTGTATATATAATAAAAATGATCATCTATCTAAAAATAGATTTTAAAATTGACCCACACAGGGAATGGAATCAATGTTATGCGTCACAGAAGTAAATAAATAAAAAAGTCACTTTAAAGTTTTTGTACACTACTACTACTCACTTAATTGCTCATACTATGATGACTGATGATCTATCTACACTCAACTCATTTATCAGGGAATGAAATGGAATCAATCAATGTTATGCGTCACAGAAGTTAATAAAAAAAAGGCAGTGGCCCTTTAATTTTTTTGTACAATACTACTCACTTTAGAGTCACAACTTAGAGCGCATGTCCCACCGCCACACCACTGCTTGACCACCGCCACACTGTCAGATGAAAGGCTGTTGCTGTTGCTCTCAAAATACTCTTCAAGAAAAATGGCCGTTTCGCGGGCTTCTCAGGTCCGCCCACGAGTCCACCTCTCTTCCACTCTCATACAATTGAGGCCTGGAGGACCCCACCTCCGTTTTCATGACGAACAGAGTAATTTTTTTTTTTTTTTTAAAAAGCGCGGACTCTCACGGTTTTTAAATTGCGGTGATTAATCGCAGTTTAAAATCGCATATGCGATTAATCGTGCAGCCCTACTCTATATGAACATTAAAAGTTTTTTCTTGACTTTACTGTCCCTTTAAATTGGATTTTAAATGATCAGAGTAAAATAATAAAATAAGAGTCTCATTCAGTGAAAATGTACATAAAATAACATTTGTCTGTTTGTTGATTTGGGACAATACTAAGTAGTATTAATAAGTAGTATTAAAGGTACATGAAACCCAGAATTTTTCTTTCATGATTCAGACAGAGAATACAATTTTAAATAACTTTCTTATTTACTTCTATTATCTAATCTGTTTCATTCTCTTGGTATCTAGTTGTGCACTACTAGTTTCTAACTGAACAGATGGGTGAGCCAATCACATTCAATATACAGCCACCAATCAACAGCTAGAACCTAGGGTCTCTGCTGCACTTGAACTTTCCTAGATAAACCTTTCAGCAAATGATAACAAGGGAAGGAAGCAAACTAAATAATTGAAGTAAATTGGAAAGTTGTTTAAAATTGTATTCTCTATCTGAATCATGAAAGAAATGTTTTGGGTTTCATGTCCCTTTAATAAGTAGGTTGTCCCTATTTTCCCTTTAAATCCTAGTTACTTTTTTGTTTAATTTTTTTACTAAAAATGTTTTAAGGGACATCCCAAATGCTAAATCATTTGAAGGTAATGTAGCAAATCTGTAAAAAGCTGACTAGAAAATATCACATAAATCCTCTATATAAAAAAATGAAGATATATTATCTCATAATTTCCTTAACAGCCAAATCCTATTGTAAAGGGATTTTTGCATCAAGGGCTAGATTACGAGTGACGCGCTAACTGGAGTTTAAAAAAAATGTTTTCACTGAAGTACAATTGTGATTCACGCTCATACTTATATTGACATGCCTAAATATGTATATTTGTATAGATGTGTGTACATATGTATTTAAGTATTTATGTGGGTTTTTTTACATATTTCACATTCCAATATTCTTCGCTTACAGGAAAATGCACTTTTTATTGTAAATGCATATCTATACCTGTATATCTATTCCTTTAGATATAAAGGTATAGATATGTATTTTACATTAACATTATGAAATATATATATAGAAGTATACATTTAATAATAAAATGTACATTATTTTGTATGTGAAGAACATAGGAATGTAAAATGTGCGTAACGTGTCTCAAGGTTTGGAATAGGTTATTGTGCGCGCAGTATGCTAACTTCGGCTTTTTGAGTCAATTATTTAAAGGAAAGGTCAAAATTACATTTTCATGATTCAGATAGAGCAGCAATTACTTCCATTAGCAAAATGTGCACAGTCTTTTTATATTTACACTTGTTGAGTCCACAGCTCCTACTGAGCATGTGCAAGAATTCACAGAATATATTTTGTATGCATTTGTAATTGGCTGATGGCAGTCACATGATACAGGAGGAGTGGAAATATACATAACTATGACATTTGTCTGAAAAAAATCGACTACTCATTTGAAGTTCAGACTAAGGGCTCGATGATTGAAAGCTCTCTGGGCTGGCGAAATTATTAATGAATGCTCGCCAGTCCTTCTATTTCCCTGGTGGAATGATCTAAAGCCATTTTTTACCTTGAAAACAGGGTGTCTCGCTAAGGGGCATATACTGCATTTTCATATGAAATTTGTACAACAAAATTCGTATTTTAAACATTATACAAAACAAATATTTGAACCATTCACACAAAAATAAGCAGGGAAAAATTGTATTGTTAAGGTGCATCAAAAATCGTAACAAAATTCTTCACCAAAAATCGTGTGTTAACAAAAAAGTAAAATTTGTATGTAATCTACACAGGAATAAATCAAATTAAATATTCACAGCGTAAATCGTAATTGTAGTACACTGGATGTGTAAAAATCACACAGAAATTTTAATTTATTAATACAAAATGCAAAGCGTAAAAATTGTTGTTTTTTTGTAAAATGGGCTGAACATGGGTGTTCCGTGGGCGTATATGACAATGTCTCACTAATCCCAGCGTAATTCTGTAAAAATTTTCGCACTGCAGATATCACAGTTTTTTCTCGCCAACTAAAAGGTGGCGAGCTTTTGTCAAAACAATACGAACACTTATAACCCCAATAGAAAAACAAATGCATACTAAAATTTAGGCGAATGTAAGATGCTATATGCAGAAAGCAGCATAATATTGGCTGCAGGATTTTAATTTAAAGTGCTCCCCCTACTCCCTGCTAACTTCGCACTAAGGAGCGAAGTTTCCCTATCCAGCGAGCTTCATTACTTTTAATAGGAGCCACCTCGCAACTCGCAGGGACTGCCCCTTTTTTATGAACATTGCACTGGGGCAGCCCTGCGAGCGTCAGCGAGAAAAAGAAGGTTTGAGCTGGTGAAGAATATATCATCGAGCTATTTACACCAGTCTCTACCAGCATGTGTAATGATAACATGTCTCAGCAAACATTTTTTTTTATCTATGTTGACTGTATGTAAAACATTCACTATTGGCATGTACAGTATATTATTGAGTTTTTCTGTATAGTATGGCTGTAATTTTATGTTACACCTAGAGCGGATGGGTCATTTTAATATATAAAAATGCCATAAAACCTGGTATGTGTTTAAAGGGGCATGATTCAAATATAGCATACAATTTTAAGCAAAATTCATATGTCCACCTATTATCAAAATGGTCTTCCTTCCCTGGGTATCCTTTATTGAAAAGCAGGGAGGAAAGCTCAGGAAATTGCACATCTGCAGCACTATATGACAGAATTACATACACTTGGAAAAGCACTAGATGGCAGAACTTTCTTCTGCCATGCAGTGCTCTTACAAATGTATAACATTCTTGCAAAACTGCTGAGGAAGGAGAAGATTTGTCCCTGAAACATCACTAATAAGATTAGAGTGAGTGGTGGGTCCTTTTTACTTAGAATTTTTTTGCCCAAGCTCCCTCAAGTTGTTGTCATGATGTGAGAGTGCACTTATTGGGATTTATATATATATATATATATATATATATATATATATATATACTAGTGGGAAAGTTTGCCCAGAGGGCATTCTATTGTGGTGACAGGACCACCGAAACCACCCTGCCGTCTTCGGAAGGGCAGTCTATTGTGGTGACGGAACCACCATGCCATTTTTGGAATCCACCTGCCTCTCCCCCCTCTCTCTTTTGCTCTCTCTCCCCCCTCTCTTATGCTCTTTCTCTTCCCCCTCTCTTTTGCTCTCCCTCTCCCCCCCTCTCATTTGCTCTCTCTCCCCCCCCCCTCTCTTTTGCTCTCTCTCTCCCCCCTCTCTTTTGTTCTCTTTCTCCCTCTCTTTTGCTCTTTCTCCCCTCTCTCTTTTGATCTCTCCCCCCTCTCTTTTGATCTCTCCCCCCTCTCTTTTGCTCTCCCCCCCTCTTTTGCTCTCTCTCCCCCCTCTCTTTTGCTCTCCCTCTTCCCTCTCTTTTTTGCTCCCCCTCTGATTTGCACTCTCCTCTCTCATTTGCTCTCTCTCTCTCCCCACTCATTTGCTCTCTCTCCCACCTCTCTTTTGCTCTCCCTCTCCCCTCTCTTTTGCTTTCTCTCCCTCCTCTCTTTTGCACTCTCTCTCCCCTCTCTTTTGCTCTCTTGATCCCCTCTTTTGCTCTCTCTCTCCCCCCCTCTCTTTTGCTCTTTCTCTCCCCTCTCTTTTGCTCTCTTTCTCTCCTCTCTTTTGCTCTCTCTCTCCCCCTCTATTTTGCTCTCCCCCCTCTTTTGTGCAATCTCTCCCCTCTCTTTTTCTCTCCCATCTTGTTTGCGCTCTCTCTTCCCTCTCTTTTGTTCTCTCTCTCCCCTCTCTTTTGCTCTCTCTTTCCACTCTCTTTTGCTCTCTCTCCCCCCTCTATTTTCTCTCTCCCCCTCTATTTTCTCTCTCCCTTCTTGTATTTATGTCCCTATAACTTGCAAAAAAAGCAAAGAACATGTTAACATTGGGTATTTCTAAACTCAGGACAAAATTTAGAAACTATTTAGCATGGTTGTTTTTTGGTGGTTGTAGATGTGTAACAGATTTTGGGGGTCAAATTTAGAAAAAGTGTATTTTTTTCAATTTTTTCCTCATATTTTATAATATTTTTAATAATAAATTATAAGATATGATGAAAATAATGATATCTTTAGAAAGTCCATTTAGTGGCGAGAAAAACGGTATATAATATCTGTGGGTACAGTAAATGAGTAAGAGGAATATTACAGCTAAGCACAAACACCGCGGAAAATTTAAAAATAGCCCTGGTCCTTGAGGGAAAGAAATTGAAAAATGGCCTTGGTCCTTAAGGGGTTAAAAAAAACTAGAAATTTGACTGTGAAATAATAGCAGTCAGTTTCCTTCACGCATGTGCGTTTCAGGGCCTGCCAGGGCACAGTGTCACACCAGTGCAACTCATATCTGGTGTAACAGTAGTGTACATTTAAAAAAAAAATACAATTTTGACTGTAATAGATTGAATAGCAGTTAGTTGTATGCAAGCGTGTGTGTCAGGCCTACAGCGTCTACTCTGCCAACTTCTGCCAGTGCACAGGGCCACTCATATCTGTTGTCACAGTACCTTGCACGCATAGTACCACTAATCGAAAAAAAAATGACAGGCAGAGGCAGGCCACCCCGCAGGGGCCGTCTTGGTCGTGGTGCTGTGATTCCCTTTGGCCCTAGAATAATGCCCAGTGTTCAGAGGCCACGTACCCTGAACTCGAAAAGTTCTGAGGACATAGTTGACTGGTTAACACAGGACACCCAATCTTCTACAGCTTCCGCTTGGAACCTTGACGCATCATCCTCCTCCAGCTTAGCTTCGGGCACCTCTCAAGTTACCACTTGCCCGCCTGCCGCCACCACCAACACTAGCACCACAGCCACTTCACTTGATCCGTCAGAGGAGTTATTTACACATCAGTTGGAAGAAATGAGTGATGGGCAACCATTATTGCCAGAGGATGTAGATAACAGGGATATGTCTCAGTCAGGCAGCATTACACACATGGACGTACAGTGTGATGATGATGATGTTGTATCGGCTGCGGGAGTTTGGTCTGTCACTGTGAAACGGGCGTAACCCTTACACTACCTGATCGATACAACATCATACCTGATGTTTTAAAGCACGTTATTCCAAACAATTTAGGAATGCAAAGTGAGTGTGGTGATAAAAATGTTAGTTTTTATTTTCTCAAGCAAAAGTTTGTTATTTTAAATGGTACCGGTGTGTACTATTTACTCTCTGGCAGAAAATGGATGAAGGTTTCTGCAAGGAGGATGATGATCTTAGTATTTTGTAACTAAGATCCACTGCTGTTCTCACAAGGGCTGAAGAGTAGAGGAATACTTCAGTTGGGGGAACAGTTTGCAGGCTAAACTGCATTAAGGTATGTTCAGTCAATTTTTTCTAGACAGACTGTGTTATTTCTAGAAAAGGCTGGCAATATCCCCATGAGGGAATGGTAAGCTGTATTCAGTAAAAGAGGAATCCAAGCTTGCATAAAGGGCTCATAGTTACTGGTGACACTAATAGGAAAAAACGTTTTGGTTTAATTACAAATATAAGTTTTTTTAGGGACTTTAAGGGGTCTTTGTGGCTTGTTTAAGGGTTATTAACCTACATGGCTAGTTTAAGAAACACTTTGTGGTGTTTCTTTTAGGCCCCATAACATCGAGTGAGGTGGGAGGGGCCTATTTTCAGTTGCACAGTTTATTTACCTCAGAAGCATCCAGCTACTTCTCCAGAGATTCCTGCTGTTTTTGAGGACTGTAAAGAGGTTTTTTTCCCCCCACAAATCATTCCTAAAGGGCAGGTAGGCACCACAGCAGAGCTGTGGCAAGGTGCTGAACGTTATTTTACCGGTTTTGAAGTTTTTTAATCCGGTTTTTACATTAAGGAGTTAATTGTTTATTTGCATAGTGGTGCTTTATGATGCTACTGTAAAAATGTTGTTGTGTTTACTGCTTTTTTACACTGTTTTGCAGAGTTTGTGCAGCTTTTTTTCTCTTAAAGGCACAGTACTGTTTTTGTTTAAAGTGTTATTTACTTTGATTAAAGTGTTTTCCAAGCTTGCTTGTTACATTACTAGCCTGTTTAACATGTCTGACACCAAGGAAAATCCTTGTTCTATGTGTTTAGAAGCCATTGTGAAACCCCCTCTTAGAATGTGTCCCACTTGCACTGATATGTCTATAAATTATAAAGAGCATATTTTAGCACTTAAAAATATTGCAATAGATGATTCTCAGTTAGAAGGAAATGAGGGTTTAGCATCTAGCTCTCCCCAAGTGTCACAACCAGTAACGCCCGCACAAGTGACGCCAAGTACCTCTAGTGCGTCTAATTAATTTACTTTACAAGACATGGCCACAGTTATGAATAAAACCCTCACAGAGGTTTTCTATAAACTGCCTGGTTTACAAGGAAAAGAACAAATGCTGAGCCGTCTGATGCTTTAGTAGCCGTATCCAATATACCCTCACAATGTTCTGAAGTAGGGGTAAGGGATTTGTTATCTGAGGGAGAGATTTCTGATTCAGGAAAGACACTCCCTCAGACAGATTCTGATATGACGGCCTTTAAATTTAAGCTTGAACACCTCCACTTATTGCTCAAGGAGGCATTAGCTACTCTAGACGATTGTGACCCTATAGTGGTCCCAGAGAAATTGTGTAAAATGGACAGATACTTAGAGGTTCCTGTTTATACTGGTGTTTTTCCAGTCCCTAAGAGGATTGTGACTATTGTTACTAAGGAGTGGGATAGACCAGGTATTCAATTCGCTCCCCATCCTGTTTTTTAAGAAAAGTTTCCCATATCTGACACCATACAGGACTCGTGGCAGACTGTTCCTCAGGTGGAGGGAGCTATTTCTACTCTTGCTAAGCATACAATTATACCTATCGAAGACAGTTGTGCTTTCAAAAATTAGAGGGTCTCCTAAAGAAAATTTTTGTTCATCAAGGTTTTCTTCTTCAACTTATTGCATGCATTGTTCCTGTAACTACTGCAGCTGCTTTCTGGTTTGAGGCTCTAGAAGAGGCTATCCAGGTGGACACTCCATTAGAGCATATTATGGATAGAATTAAGGCCCTTAAGTTGGATAATTCTTTCATTACAGATGCCGCTTTCCAAATGGCTAAATTAGCAGCAAAGAATTCAGGTTTTGATATTTTAGCATGCAGGGCGTTATGGCTTAAGTGCTGGTCTGCTGATGTGTCATCAAAATTTAAATTGTTGAACATCCCTTTCAAAGGAAAGACCCTATTCGGGCCTGCACTGAAAGAAATTATTTCAGACATCACTGGAGAGAAAGGCCATGCCCTCCCTCAGGATAAAACAAATAAGATGAGGATCAAACAAAATAATTTTCATTCCTTTCGGAACTTCAAGGGTGGTCCCGCTTCAGCTTCCCCTGCAGCAAAGCAAAAGGGGAATTCTGTCCAATCCAAGTCAGTCTGGAGACCTAACCAGGCTTGGAACAAAGGTAAACAGGCCAACAAGCCTGCTGCTGCCTCTAAGACAGCATGAAGGGGTAGCCCTCGATCTGGGACCGGATCTAGTAGGGGGCACACTCTCTCTCTTTGCTCAGGCTTGGGCAAGAGGTGTTCACGATTCCTGGGCTTTAGAAATTGTGTCCCAAGGATATCTTCTGGACTTCAAAGACTCCCCCCCAAGGGGGGGATTTCACATTTCTCAATTGTCTGCAAACCAGACAAAGAGAGAGGCGTTCTTACGCTGTGTAGAAGACCTACATACCATGGGAGTGATTCGCCCAGTTTAAAGAGCGGAACAAGGGCTAGGTTTTTACTCCAACCTGTTTGTGGTTCCCAAAAAAGAGGGAACTTTCAGACCAATCTTGGATCTCAAAATTCTAAACAAATTCCTCACAGAACCATCTTTCAAGATGGAGACTATTTGGACTATTCTTCCTCTGATCCAGGAGGGTCATTATATGACTACCATGGACTTAAAAGAAGCAACCAAAGATTTCTGTCAAACATCTTCATTGTTTGTTGTCTATTCTGGTAAGCGGAGAGGTCAAAAGGCTACGTCTACCTCTCTTTCTTTTTGGCTGAAAAGCATCATCCGTATGGCTTATGAGACTGCTGGCCAGCAGCCTCCTGAAAGAATTACTGCTCATTCTACTAGAGCAGTGGCTTCCACATGGGCTTTTAAAAATGAGGCTATTGTTGAACAGATTTGTAAGGTGGCGACTTGGTCTTCAATTCATACTTTTTCCAAATTTTACAAATTCAATACTTTTGCTTCTTCGGAGGCTATTTTTTATGGAGAAAGGTTCTACAAGCAGTGGTGCCTTCCGTTTAAGGAACCTGTCTTGTCCCTCCCTTCATCCGTGTCCTAAAGCTTTGGTATTGGTATCCCACAAGTATGGATGAATCCGTGGACTCGATACATCTTACAAGAGAAAACAGAATTTATGCTTACCTGATAAATTTCTTTCTCTTGTGATTTATCGAGTCCACGGCCCGCCCTGTCTATTTAAGACAGGTAGTATATTTTTATTTAAAAAACTTCAGTCACCACTGCACCCTATAGTTTCTCCTTTTTCTTCCTAGCCTTCGGTCGAATGACTGGGGGGTGGAGCTAAGAGAGGAGCTATATAGACAGCTCTGCTGTGGGTGCTCTCTCTGCCACTTCCTGTAGGGAAGGAGAATATCCCACAAGTATGGATGAATCTGTGGACTCGATACATCACAAGAGAAAGAAATTTATCAGGTAAGCATAAATTCTGTTACGTATAGTTGAAGCTGGTATGTTCTGAGAAAATGAGCGTGAAGGGACAGAGGTAAGAGCGTATCAGACCTTCAGTATATCATGCTCACACTCAGTAATGCTAAAAAAAACTCTAAGTTATCCGATACCGCCACTAATAAAATATTAACCCCTATTTCGCCGCTCCCTGACATAGTCACCACTATACTAAAGTTATTAGCCCCTAAACCGCTGCCCTCCCGCATCGCAAACACTATTTAAATATTATTAACCCCTAATCTGCCATCCGCCCACATTGCCCCTGCTATACTAAAGTAATTAAGCCCTAAACCGCAAGCCATTATAATAAACCTATTAACCCCTGAACCGAAAGCCCCACATTGCAATAAACTAATTTAAACTAGTAACCCCTAAACCTAACGCCACCCTAACTTTATATTAAAAAAAGTTTAAACTAATAATTAAACTAATATAACTATTAAAGTAATATTAAACTAACTACCAATTAAATTAAACTAAACTAAACTACAAATTAAAAAAATCCTAACACTACTCTAAAAATTACAAACTATCTAATTACAAAAAAAATACTAAGTTACAAAAAAAATAACAAACACTAAATTGCGAAAAATAAAAAAATAAATTATTAAAAATATAAAAGAATTACACCTAATCTAATAGCCTTATCAAAATAAAAAGCCCACCCAAAATGAAAAAGAAAACAACCTAGCCTACAATAAACTACCAATGGCCCTTAAAAGGGCCTTTTGTTGGGGCATTGACCCAAAGATATCAGCTCTTTTACCTGTAAAAAAAACATAAAGACCCCCCCCAACAGTAAAATCCACCACCCTACCAACCCCCTAAAATTAAAAACCTAATTCTAAAAAAACCTAAGCTACTCATTGCCCTGAAAAGAGCATTTGTATGGCCATTGCCCTTAAAAGGACATTTAGCTCTTTTACTGCCCAGACCCTAAACTAAAAAATACAATTCACCCAATAAACCCTTAAAAAAGCCTAACACTAACCCCCTGATGATCCACTTTTGTTTTTGAAGTCCCGCTTGAATGATCTTCATCCCGGCAAAGTCTTCATCCAGGCGGCCTCTTCAATCTTCATCCCGGCGGCGACGTCCTTATCCAAACGACAAGAAGTCTTCATCCAGGAGGCCTCTTCTATCTTGATCCTGGATGTGCGGAGCGGGTCCATCCTGAAGACATCCGGCGCTGAGCATCCTTTTCATATGGTCACCGCTGTACACTGGATCTTCAATGCAAGGGTTGCTATTCAAGATTGCGTCCCTTGCATTCCTATTGGCTGAAAAATTTGAATCAGCCAATAGGAATTAGGGCTGCTAAAATCCTATTGGCTATTCAAATCAGCCAATAGGATTTAAGCACCTCTTATTCTATTGGCTAATTTGAATTAGCCAATAGAATGAGAGCTGCTTAAATCCTGGCTGCAGGTAATATTAGGTAGAATGTTGCAGGCTGCTGTGACAGCCTGAGCAGCTGCTTTCCCTTTAAATCTGTATGCTCCATCACTGTAACACTTCCTGAATGAAATCTAGTCAGGTAAATTTAACAATCTGAGTGTAAAAACAATCTTCATAAAACAAGTTGCTATGTTGACAAAACAACTTGTTATGTCAACAAAACAAGTTAAAAATATTGAAACTGCATGGCCTCTCTGCGCTTCTGTAAAATCTGACATATTCCACCCAAAACTTTAAAAATGGACTGGACAAAATTATTGGCACCTTCTCAAAATTGTAAGAAATAATTGCATTCTAAGTTTGTGATGCTCCGGTAATTTGTAATTAAACTCACCTGTATCATTTAACATGTGCTGACAATATGGAAATCATACCGCCAACCAGTTAAAATGGTGACACAACCTTTATGTTGTTTTTCTCTTTGTGCCACACTGAGCATGGAGAAGAGAAAGAGCAGCAAAGAATTTTCTGAGGATTTGATAACAAAAATTGTGGAAAAACATGGACAATCTCAAGGTTACAACTCCAGCTCCAGAAATCATAATGTTCCTGTGTTCACTGTGTGCAACATTGTCAAGAAGTTTACAGCCCATGGCACTGTAGCTCATCTCCCCGGACGTGGACGAAAGAGAAAAATTGATGAAAGATTGCAACAATGGTTTATTCGAATAGTGGATAAAGAACCTCGATCAACTTCCAGGCAAATTCAAATTGACCTTCAGGAACAGGGTACAAATGTGTCAGCTCGCACTATACGTCACCATCTAAATATACGCCATGGTAGGAGACCCAGGAAGACCCCACTGCTGACACAAAAACCATAAAAAAGCCAGATTGGAGTTTGCCAAAATTTACCTGAGGAAGTCAAAATCCTTTTGGGAGAATGTGCTGTGGACAGACCAAACAAAATTACAGCTTTTTGGTAAAGCCCATCATTCTAATGTTTTCAGAAAAAGAAATGAGGCTTTTAAAGAAAACAATACAGTTTCTACTGTCAAACATGGTGGAGGTTCACTAATGTTTTGGGGTTGCTTTGCCGCTTCAGGCACTGGATGTCTTGACTGTGTGCATGGCATTATGAAATCTGAAGGCTACCAAATAATTCTGTGGTACAATGTAGGGCCCTGTGTCAGAAATTTACTCATATTATCAAATTTTCTTCATTCTCTTCATTTTTTTTTTTTGGTTTTGCAGTAGCGCAATGGTGTTTTTGCAAGCCATTTTCATTTCCCTGATATTACAAGTGGAGTGAAATCACGATTGCGCTAGTGCAATCGCCCTTTACACTTCAATCCTTTCCGTAATCTCAGAGCTGTGGTTAACTGTTTTTCAAAACTAAAAACTTGCCCAAAACACTTCAAAAATACATTACAAAGTACAGTTGCACTCATATTAACACCGTCTAATAAAAATTATTTAAAAAAAATATTGCACACAAAAGTATAAGAGCTTAAATATATAAGATCTTGGGTGTTAAAAAAAAATCAGGCAAAGTGCTTTAACATTGTGACACATACATATGCATGTCTAATTATGTTTTGTATGTATATACACATATAAACATATATATAAGTGCATTATATCCCTTTGCCATTAAGCAGATAAAAAAAATAATAAAACATACGTATGCAATATTCATATTTAATTCAGATTTTAACTATGTATTTACTGTAAATATTTCACATTCACTAATGCGAATATGCTATGTTGTTTGCACTTTGGGTGTTTGCTATTTTCAGCAATTTGTCTTCCATTGAATCTGCATATACCCTAGGCCATCTTTATGTAGAGCAACAATTCTTTTTTTCAGATCCTCAGAGAGTTCTTTGCCATGAGGTGCCATGTTGAATTTCCAGTGACCAGTATGAGAGAGTGTGAGAGCCATAACACCAAATTTAACACACCTGCTCCCCATTCACACATGAGACCTTGTAACACTAACGAGTCACATGACACTGGGGAGGGAAAATGGCTAATTGGGCCCAATTTGGACATTTCCACTTAGGGGTGTACTCACTTTTGTTGCCAGTGGTTTAGACATTAATGACTGTGTGTTGAGTTGTTTTGAGGGGACAGCAAATTTACACTGTTATACAGGCTGTACACTCACTACTTTACAGCAAAGTGTCATTTCTTCAGTGTTGTCACATGAAAAGATATAATAAAATATTTACAAAAATGTGAGAGGTGTACTCACTTTTGTGGGATACTGTATTTATTAAATATATATTATTTTTTTCGTATGTCTGCATATTTTCTTGATTTTAGTTCATCAGCTTGTAATATAGGCCTATATGTTTATTAAAAAATATTAATCATATTTTATTTTTTTGTGTTTGTGTATGTGGTCTCTTTTATTTAGCTATTCTACTTTTTTGTGTATTTCTATTTTACTTATTGGAGAAAAAAAAATGTCCTTAGAAGCCCTTTTATAAGAGGAAATATATGTTACATTACATGATTTTAAAAGGTTATTTAGTGCTCAGAATAAAAGGAGTACCAGAAATGACCTAACACGACTTCCCAAAACTCACCAAAGCTTAACTTCCCCTAATCTTTTGCAGATATAAAAGTTTGAATTGTGAAATATTAATCTCTAACATTCCACTTTGTTCATTAGTCATTTTCTGGTCTTTTTTTCTGCTGGCATTTTCCCCACTCTTGTTGTATTCCACCTCATCAGTGAATACACATCTTGTGTGTTATAGACAGATTGGTATAGTGTTTTTAGAATCTGTATTTAATTATCACATCGTAATCATACATATTAATTCTATTATATTATAGGTATTGTAACTGCAAGACCCTACTATAAAAAAGTTAAAAGGTTTCTGTGTTATATCACTATTTTTCAATGATCTTAGCTGCAGGAGCATTTTATAAATTTAACATAACAATCCACTCTTCCACCTCCCAGACTAACTTTAACACTTTAAATGCTGCAGTCACGGCTCATTGTGGGTTTTGGTTGTACTACAAGATCTTTTTATCCCTCAATAGTAGGGAAGGGAAAGGTATATCTGGTCCTCACTTTACAAAGGCAAAGGCTGTGGCGGGGCCCCATTTTTACAGCCCTTTCCGGCAACCACAAAGTAGAAAGGGGAGCTGCTTTTGTTTCACTGTGAGTCATCCTTCTACCTTGGTTAGTTGGTTAGTCCACACCGCAAAATGTTCACTTCCTGCACAAATGTGGTGGAAGGTTTTTCTGTACAACAACACTGTGGCAACCATTTTGGAAATTCTGACCACTATATTGTAAAGGCAAGTCCATACACTTCCTTAGATTATGAGACCTTTTTTCAAGGGGGCACACAGGGGGAGGGGCAAATAGTGGAGGTGGAGCCTGGGCCCAGTCTAGATAACTATTGATTGCAAGATCAGATGGGCCCCATAGGAGTGTGGGCCCAGTCTCAAATGAGACCTCTGAGACCCTTGTAGTTACTTGCAGTTTTAGGGGCCTATTTTCAAATGTGTGAGTGGACATGATACAAAGTACTGTATCATGTCCGCTGCACATCACTGCATATGTTGTCGGCATTTATCATTGCACCAGCAGTTCTTGTGAACTGCTGGTGCAATGCCACCCCCTGCAGATTTGCGACCAAACGGCCGCTAGCAGGGGGTGTCAATAAACCTGATCGCATTCGATAGGGTTGATTTCTGTCAGCTCTGTCTCAGAGCAGGCGGACAAGTTATGGAGCAGTGGTCTTTAGACTGCTGCTTCATAACTTCTTCATAACTTCTTAATAAATATGCCCCTTCTATTTAAATTGTAGAACAAATGTTCCCCTTGACACTCATTTTTCCATTTTAATGTTTCTATAAACAAAGGTGAACAAATATCCAAAATTTAAATACAGCTTATGAGAGACACAAAAATAATCTTGTGCGTGTTTCACATGGATAACCATGGTTTATCAGAAAAAATGTAACATCAGAATAGTTTTTACTTTTGAAATTCAAAGTAAAAGCTATTGCACTGCATTTTTATTGTGTAGTTGTCAATTATTCAATTATATTGTATTTAGGGGTTCTTTAAATACTATTAAAGCATGATATGACTGTAGGTTTCACTATTTTAACTCACCAAATATAAGTTTAAAACTTTGTCTCAAATATGCAATGAAATTTATGTTAAAAAAAAAAACAAATATGTGAAAATAGAAACAAATGCAAGTAAATTGAAAATACCATAATTTGTATTTGTTCAAATTCTCCTGTGAGATTCTCCATTCCAGAAAGATTAATTACTATTGCTATTCTAGTAAAGTGGGCTTCACACTTTCTGGGACTGTCAAGTTTACCCAAAATAGTTTAAAACAATGAAATGCAGTTTACGATACAAGGGTCAATGAGATATCTGACTCCATGCTGGCAAATCTGATAATCATGACTGACTCTATGGACCCCATTTATGAAAGTGCCAACATTTTAAAGTTTAGTGATGAGAACTGATTTGCGTTAGCTCACTTGATCCAAACAGCTCATTGGAGATGAAAGTTATCAAAAAAACAGCAGAAAACAACAAAATATCATCCCATTAATTTTGACACAATGTCAAGCAAACAATAAATTAGAAGAAAACATTTAAAAGTCAAAGCAGAAGTGAATATGCATCAATCTTTTAACCTTTTTTTGATAAATTAATGTCACATGAAAAGGAAAAAATCATACTGACACGGAAGTTGTACCAGCATCCATTTCGAGTTACATAGACTGCACCTAATAAAAAGGAATCGTTTGATGCTACTTTGTAATGTGTTACGTTTATAATATAGTAAATAAACTCATAATGCCTCAACAACAAAAATCTAGATTTTGTTTAGCTTTGGAACATCTACTTATATTCTTTTTATTAAATTGAATATTCATAAGTGATGATAATGAGGCCCATTTATCAAGCTCTGTATGGAGCTTGAAGGGCCGTGTTTCTGGCGAGCCTCTAAAAACCGCTGCTCCATAACCTGTCCGCCTGCTCTGAGGAGGCGGACAGACATCGCAGGAAATCAACCCGATCGAATACGATCGAGTTGATTGACACCCCCTGCTAGCAGCCAATTAGACGCAAATCTGCAGGGGGCGACGTTGCACCAGCAGTTCACAAGGGCTGCTGGTGCAATGCTGAATGCGGAGAGTGTATTGCTCTCCGCATTCAGCGATGTCTGTCGGACATGATACGCTGATCGGATCATGTCGGACAGACATTTCCTAAATAGGCCCCAATATGTAGCCATTTGACATAATTTTGTTATATTTTTAGTTGTATTCAAATTTATTTTTGTGGTTGTTCATAAAGTTTCTTTAGGGGAGTGGTACTGGTTATGTTATTGTAAAATTATTTTCTCATATTGCTTTTACTTTATTCTTTTCGGTTATGATTTTTTTATCTTTTGCATATTTTAATGTATGCTATCTTTATCTTTTGAATTAAAGATGTTTGTAGTAAACAATGGACTAATATGCTATGTTTGCCAGCAATATAAGCTAGGGCCCACACCATTTTCCATTTCCATGTCAACATCCAAGCATTGTTGCTTCATATTTTGGAAACCAAAAGAAAGAAACATACTTATTTTAATATACTGTATACATTACTGAATTGGATCAGAAGTTTGCTTGATTTTGTTATCACATTAATTTTATAATACATTTAGGCTAGATTACTAGTAGAGCATTAATTTATAGCGCACCCGTAAACAGCCAAATTCGCTTGTTTGTGGGTACGCAATAAATAACCAGCTATTTTAAGTCGCTGGTTATTACTACAAAAAGTAGCATTTTTTAAAATATAAAACAAAAAGTAGCATTTTTTAAAATATAAAACAACTGCACAAAGCAGTTTTTAGAGGTTCAATGCGGCGAGAGTGGGGTGTTAGAAATAAATGGCACTGAAAAGTGCCTTTACATTGCAGACTATGGGGAACTGTGTGTTCCCTGTAAATATATTTGTATATGCTTATATACATATATATTTATGTGTTAATGTTTGTGTATACATATACTAACACATAAATATATATGTATATAACCTTATACATATTTATATATTTAACATTTGCTGCCCATCGCTGCACAACTTACCCTATTCACTGCTCTAGGTTGTCAGCCATGTCTCACGGCATGAGAATGAGGCTTCTATTGGAGCCTATCAAAGCACGCTCTAATAAATGCAAAGCTTCCGTGCAATGCGAACACAAGGTCGCGTTCTCATTCCACCTAATCTTCACAAAAGCAATACTTTGCGTTCCACTTGTAATCTAGCCTTAAGGCCATAAACATTTTTGAGATGTAGCTGTGTCACATAGGTTTGATTATTTTATACTAGTCCTAAAGCCCGTTCACACGGGCCATTTTTTGCAGTACAGTGGTCCCACCCCTTGCGTTCTCTCCCTCCCACTCTCTTTTGCTTTCTCTCTCCCCTCTCTCTTTTGCGCTCTCTCTCCCCCTCTCTTTTAAGCTCTCTCTCTCCTCCCTCTCTTTTGTGCTCTCTCTTTCCCCCCTCTCTTTTGCACTCTCTCTCCCCCCTCTTTTGCGCTCTCCCTCTCTATCTTCCCTCTCTTTCTATCTCTCCTCTCTCTTTCTCTCTCTCCCCTCTCTCTCTCTCTCTCTCTCTCTCTCTCCCCATCTCCCCTCTCTCTCTCCATCTCCCCTCTCTCTTTCTCTCTCTCCCTTCTCTCTCTCCAACTCCCCTCTCTCTCTCTCTCCCCCTCTCTCTCTCCCCCCTCTCTCCCCTCTCTCTCTCTCTCTCTCCCCCTCTCTCTCTCTATCTCCCTTCTATCTCTCCCCTCTCTGTCTCCCCTCTCTCTCACTCCCCTCTCTCTCTCTCCCCTCTCTCTCGCTCCCCTCTCTCTCGCTCCCCTCTCTCTTTCTCTCTATCTCCCCTCTCTCTCTCCCCCTCTCTCTCTCTCTCCCCTCTCTCTCTCTCTCTCCCCTCTCTCTCTCCTCTCTCTCTCTCCTCTCTCTCTCCTCTCCCCTCTCTCTCCCTCTCCCCTCTCTCTCCCCTCTCTCTCTCTCTCTCTCCTCTCCCCCCTCTCTCTCTCCCCTCTCTCTCTCCCCTCTCTCTCTCTCTCTTCTCTCTCTCTCATGTCTCTCTACACGGCCTTTCACGGCCCCGCCGCCTTCACGCACCTTCACGGTAGGCTCCGCCCCATTCACAGACCTTCACACTAGGCTCCGCCCCTTTCACGGGCCTTCACTGCAGGTCACGCCCCTTCCCATTTGGTCACGCCCTCATGCATGCTCAGTCACGCCCACTTCTGCTCACGGCAGTCGGCAGATCAGGTAGGGATTTAAGGCCAGGTGTGTTTGTCCTCGTGCTGTCTCTACTGCTCATGACAGCTTCGGACAAACACACTTGGCCTTTTATAGTATAGGATTGTCAATTTGGGGTTCTTTTCATCTCAGTTTTATGTAACATTGATTTTAGTTTCAATGTATAGGTTGTTCATTTTTATTTTTCATTTCTTTAGTTTTAAGTTTTTAAATGAATCAATGTATATTATCTTTCAGCACTGCTTTTATAATGAATTATATTATAAAAACCACAACATAAAACCATTTAAATAAATACGTTTCCATTTCACAATTATGTTTCCACATGAATTTTAACTAAATAGTAAGAATGAGTGATTGATGTGTAAAATGAATAAAAATGACACATATTGGGCTAGATTAAAAGTGGTGCAGTATTTATTCCCCCATAGAATTCAATAGAGAATAAAAAGTTGGAATAAACCTAACACTCGCCATTGCCTTTTTTGCATTCCCCATAGAAGTCAATAGAAAAAAAAATTGTTAAAAAAAAACAAATAACTCCCATTGCGCAAACAAAATAGCATATTTGCATCAGCAAATGTGAAATATTTACAGTAAATACATAGTGAAAATCTTTATTAAATATGAATATTGCATAAATATGTTTTTTCATGTTTTTACTTACTTAAAATATACAGGCATCCAAAAAGTAAGGAAAAACTGGAGAGGTGGAAACCACGAGAAAAAGCTTTTAACAACAGAATCCAAATGGATATTTTTATTAGACTGTTTACATTCAAAAGGACTAAACAATAAAGAGGATTTAGTTCACTTATTTTAATTGGTCTCTAGCTTATTTTCTGTCTCTAGCTCGTTTTAATAAGCACCCTGTTTTTATATGATGTGAGTCATTTTTATATGATGTGAGTCATTTTATATGATGTGAGTCATTTTGTCTGCCATTGCTAAGTTTTAACTATTATCTGAATATTAGCTACCTCCCTCTACTGTTTAAAGTTTTTAAAAGCCTTTTAAAAAAGCTTTTTAGTTTTTTTTTTTAGTATTTTAAAACTTCTTTGAATATAAGATAGCAGTCTGAGTAACGACGCCCATTTCCCTCTTTGGTCACTACTTACCATGTTTAAAAAGGATTTTAAAAAATAAATTTACAATTTTTTTTAAAAAATATACACATAATCGATTATGGATTATTTATAGACTTCACACAAGGGACGTTTGCTAAGTTAGGGTTTAAAAATATTTTAAAAATTTTCTTTCAATTTTTATCCCTCAACTGACTAATTGTTTCATTTTATTAGAATTTTATTGATTTTAAAGTGTTGGAAGTTACGTATAGGGTCATTTGAGATATATATATTTTAGTGACATCTTTATATTGCTTTTATTGTTTTTATGTGCTCGTTGGGGACCGTTTGTGAGAAATATATATATATTTTCTATATTTTATATATATTTTATATACTTTTGATACATACATATATACATGTGTGATGTATACACATATACAATCGGGTAACAACCACAACGTTTTTGGTTGGATTAACTAATTTCATTCTTGACCTGATTCGTTAGAAATATATATTTATGTAATTATTGACATTGTTTGTGTTAAGTTTGGATATTTTGCTTTTATTATTACTATCATGGATATTTTTGTATAATCATTCTTTATTATTACCATCATGTTTATAATGTAAAATCTATAATCCAAATTATGTTATTTGTTCTATACACATATATGGATATATTTATATATATATACCTATACATTCCTATTGGTCTCAATTGTCCTATTGTATACATAATTTTTGGTCTCATTTTTTTAAAAGTATAGTTGCCATTACATATGGAATTTAAAGGACCTTCTGTTATTGGTATATGGTACTTGATGAACCGATGTCTCTGTTTATAGAATTTAAATCTCCTCCTCTGTATACTCCAGTCAATTGGGTTGAGCTAATATTAAAATATTAGAATATTTACTGTCTCTACACCATGCTTAATGAGTTAGGCTGATATATAGTAATAGGGGATATGGACACTGGTGATCCAATGCTGTGGTCAATACATTATATGGAATTAGAAAAGATAAAATGTTTAAATTGTCAGCCGTTTTTGTTATTTAGCCGAAACCGGAAGTGACGTTTTTGGACATCCGGTTTGGCGAATTTCGAGAATGTCCTGTGTTCTGATGTTTAGTGTAACTTTGGGCCTCCTTAATCTTTGACACAGAATCTTTGGCACATGGCCTAAGGGCCAGATATCCTGTATGGTGCACTCAAATGTTAACCACAAAATAAATAACCGGAAGTGATCCGGTTTGTTTCAATAGATCTGTAGGAGCCGAAACCAGAAGTGACGTTTTTTGGACATCCGGTTTGGCGTGATGTGGAGACATGTGTTTTCGCAAATTCCACACTGATTTTTAAGTTAGCAGGCTCTTGTTGGTAGGCCTTATCTAGATGTGGGTGACATTATTTATCTAAGACAACACTGAACATAAAGAAGCCTATCAGGAATTGTCTATGGCATACTTCCGGTTCTGACGAAACGGGAAGTGATGTCATTAGCATCAGTATACACTATTTGTAATTTTGATACAATTCACATTTAAAATAGCATATTAAAAATATTAAATATAATTGCACAAATACAGTGAAGTAGTATATACAGCCTTAGCTCTAATACATAACTCTTCTAGATGGTTATTCTCATAGTTAGAGCTTTTTACCCATAATACAGTACAAACAGGAAGTGGGTGGCCCAAAAAGTAACGGTTTTGGCGCCAAAATTTACTTTGTTTGATTGCTTACCCTATATAAGGCCAATTGTGTCACACAATTGTATGTCTTGAAAAAGGCCTGATAGGGGCCGAAACACGTCGATAGTGGGTAAGCAAAATTCTAATTATTGTCATTTTATCTATACGATCTACACTATGTTATTTTATTTTTTTATAGGACACTACATCAAATAGGATTTACAGACACAACCACTATTAGGACTACTTCTGGTTCTGGAGGATTGTGTGTGTTTTTTGGTCTCACTTTTTTCTCACATTTTTCAACACACTTTTTTGGTTAATATTTTTTTCCATCACCTTTTTACACTAACATTTTTAACCATTTGTTTTGTGTTTTTTTTTATATTTATATATATAATATATATATATATATATATATATATATATATATATGGTCACTTATTTTTCTTATTAATTTTTTTTAAAAAAAAAATTCACAATTTTTCACATACCTTTCACATTTTTTATTTTTTCATTGTTTTCATCACTTCAGTTTTGCCATTGTCAGCACTTGGAGGACAAATCCTTTGTGACTGTGTGACTTTTACTTATTGGATAACAAGTACCTCTTGGATTTTACCCATAGGACATTTTTTGGACATTTATTGAACATTTTATGGAGACTTATTAGATCCGGATTTTATATATCTCATTAACATTGTACTTTATTTTGTTCTTATATTTGTTTTTATGTCATTATAATTTGTAATAAATTAATATTTTAAACATTTAACTTATATTATGGGCTTTTATACCTCAATTTAATTTATTAAGGGCTTTTACTTATACTGGAGTCTGGTCAGTACATTGGGCCAGATATTACCCAGCCTTTTTTAGGCGCTTTATACACATTTTTTACTTAATGGCAAAGGGCTATAATGCACTTATATATATATATGTCTTTATGTGTGTACATATATATGTCTTTATGTGTGTACACCACCAGCCTGAACAATTGAAACAAGGCAGGATGGATCCATGCTTTCATGTTTTTTGGGACAAATTTTGACCCTACCATCTGAATGTCGCAGCTGAAATCAAGACTCATCAAACCAGGCAACATTTTTCCAATCTTCTTTTGTCCAATTTTGGTGAGCCTGTTCGAATTGTAGCCTCAGTTTCCTGTTCTTAGCTGACAGGAGTGGAACCCAGTGGTCTTCTGCTGCTGTAACCCATCTGCTTCAAGATTTGATGTGTTGTGCGTTCAGAGATGGTATTCTGCATACCTTGGTTGCATCAAGTGGTTATTTGAGTTACTGTTGCCTTTCTATCATCTTGAACCAGTCTGCCCATTCTCCTCTTGAAGTATTATAGAATTTGTTAACACCGGTGTTATTTTTATCATTGTTTATTTCTATTAGAATTCATTTATTTTTAATATAAGCTTAGTCTTATGAATTGTATGTATACTCTGAATTCTTTTATGGTTATTAAACTAGCTATTTATATCTAATTAAGTTTGTATGATATCATTTGATGCTCAATCGGCTTGTATATTGAATTATATGTAGTACACGCAGTGAAAGTACGGAGTCCCAAGGGATCCCTTATTAATGACAGACCAAATATTTACTCTTAGGACTATCTTAGTTTATGAATTCACAGACTGGGAATTTTATCATTAGACTTTAGACAACATTTCATACATATTTTTTTTTCCTATTTTGACATTTGGTATTTTTCTCCTTCCTTTACAGCATATGGTTGAGCACCAAGATATTTATTTATTTAGCACTTATAATAGGAATCCTATTCACATCCACTACACACCGTTATATTTTTATTTTTTATATTTTACATTTCATAATTTCTTTTTTTACACACCCATCTTGATTACACCACTCATCTTATATATACCCTATACTTGGTGATCACTTCTTAAACATTCATTATAATTTTTGTTCTATTAATTTTATTGTCCATCATCCACAGGACATTACGTTTTAGGAATATTACACTTAGTAAGGTTAAAATTACACCTTCACTAATAAGGACTAATATCATCAAACTGACACTTTTTGTGAATACCCAGATTGCTTTTCTAGCGCCCCTTTCATATTTTTTCTATCATTCTCCTCTGACCTCTAACATCAACAAGGCATTGTCGTCCACACAACTGAATCTCACTGGATATTTTCTCTATTTCGGACCGTTCTTTGTAAACCCTAAAGATGGTTGTGTGCGAAAATCCCAGTAGATCAGCAGTTTTTTTTAAAAACTCAGACCAGCCCGTCTGGCACCAGCAATCATGCCACGTTCAAAGTAACTTAAATCCCCTTTGTTCCCCATTCTGATGCTCAGTTTGAACGTCAGCAAGTCGTCTGCACCACGTCTAGATGCCTAAATGCATTGAGGTGCTGCCATGTGATTGACTGATTTACAATTTGTGTTATCAAGCAATTGAAAAGGTATACGTACCTAATAAAGTGGCCGGTAATATTGGCACCCCTGCATTTCTGTCAGATTATCATTACTTCACCCAGAAAAGTGTTACAAATTACAAATGTTTAGGTATTCTCATGTTTATTTCTTTTGTTTGTATTGGTATGACACAAAAAAAGTTCAGAAGAAAAAGCCAAATCTGACGCAAACCTCCAAAAATGGATTGGACAAAATTATTGGCATCCTCAATTTAATATTTGGTAGCATACCCCACACCACTCTTCTTTTGCCAACTGCTCCAGGTCTCTCAGATTGGAAGGGTTCCTTTTCTGAACTGCTGTTTTGAGATCTCTCCACAGTTGCTCTATGGGATTGAGATCTTGACTCATTGCTGGACAGTTCAATACTCTCCAGCGCTTTGTCTTAAACAATTTCTGGGTGCTTTTTGAGGTGTGCTTTGGGTCATTGTCCTGCTGTAAGACCCATGACCTCTGACGGAGACCCAACTTTCTGACACTGGGCCCTACATTGCACCACAGACTTCTTTGGTAGTCTTCAGATTTCATAATGCCATACACACAGTCAAGACATCCAGTGCCTAAAGCAGCTTTTTTTATGTTGCTGTGTCAGCAGTGGAGTCCTCCTGGGTCTCCTACCATAGCATTCCTTTTCATTCAGATGGCGACGTATAGTGTGAGCTGACAAATTTGTACCCTGTGCCTGAAGATCAGTTTGAAATTGTCTGGAAGTTGATCAAGGTTCTTTATCCACCATTTGAACAATCCGTTGCAATCTTTGATCGATTTTTCTCTTTCGTCCATGTCCATGGAGATTAGCTACAGTGCCACGGGCTGTACACCTCTTGACAATGTTGCGCACAGCGGAAACAGGAACATTAAGATCCCTGAAGATAGACTTGTAACCTTGAGATTGTCCATGCTTTTCCACAATTTTTGTTCTCAAATTCTCAGCCAACTCTTTAATGCTCTTTCTCTTCTCCAAGCTCAGTGTGTCACACAGAGACACACAACAGAAAGTTTGAGTACATTTTTCAACATTTTAACTGGTTGCCAGTTTGATTTCTATTTTTTCAGCACCTGTTAATTGATACAGGTGAGTTTAATTACAAATTACAGGAGCATCACAAACTTGGAATGCAATTATTTCCTACAATTTTGAGAAGATGCAAATAATTTTGTCCAGTCCATTTCTGGAGTTTTGCGTGGAATGTGTCAAAATGTAAAACAAAATGATCTAAACTGCCATTCCCCGACACTAAACAAACCTATTAACCCCCCCACATCTCCAACACTAACTAAACGTTTAACCCCTAAATCACCGTACCCCCTACATCGCCACACTAACTAAACCTAATAACCCCTAAACCGCCGTTCCCGACATCGCCAGCACAAAATAAAGCTATTAACCCCTAAACGGCCCCCCCCCACATTGCCAACACTAACTAAACCTATTAACCTTTAAACCTCCGCACCCCGACATCGCCGACACTAAATAAAGCTATTAACCCCTAAACCGCTGCCCCCCACATCGCCAACACTAACTAAACCTATTAACCCCTAAACCGCCGCCCCCACATCCCCAACACTAACTAAACCTATTAACCTCTAAACCGCAGTTCCCTGACATCGCCAACACTAAATAAAGCTATTAACCCCTAAACCGCTGCCCCCCCCCACATCACTGACACTAACTAAACCTATTAACCTCAAATCGCCATTCCCCCACATTGCCGACACTAACTAAACCTATTAACCTATTACTATTACCTGTGAAATAAAAATAAAACCAAAGCTTAAACTAAAAAAAAAAAAAACTAACATTACTTGTTTAAAAAATCTAATAATACCAAAAATAAAAAACCTAACATTACTAAAAAAAATAATAAAACCTAACATTACTAAAAATAATAAACACTAAAATTACAAAAAGTAAAAAAAAAACTACCATTGCAAAAAATAACAAACAAAATTATCCAAAATAATAAAAGTTATTCCTATTCTAATACCCCGTTTAAAAAAAAAAAATCACCTCAAAATAAAAAAACCTAATTTATAATAAACTAGCAATAGCACTTAAAAGGGCCTTTTGTAGGGCATTGCCCTAAAGTTAACAGCTCTTTTACCAATAAATTAAACAAATACCCCTAACATTACAACCAAACAACCCCCTAACCCCCCCCAAATATAAAAAAAACCATACCGCTAGATTTAGAGTTCTGCGGCCAAAGGGGTGCGATAGTTACGCATGCTTTTTTCCCCCCGCACCTTTTAAATACTGCTGGTATTTAGAGTTCACAGAAAGGCTGCGTTCGGCTCCAAAAAAGGAGCGTAAAGGCATATTTACCGCCACTGCAACTCTCAATACCAGCGGTGCTTACGGACGCGGCCAGCTTAAAAAACGTGCTCGTGCATGATTCCCCCATAGGAAACAATAGGGCCGTTTTTGAGCTGAAAAAAAACTAACACCTGCAAAAAAGCAGCGTTCAGCTCCTAACGCAGCCCCATTGTTTCCTATGGGGAAACACTTCCTAAGTCTGCACCCTAACATGTACCCGAGTCTAAACACCCCTAACCTTACACTTATTAACCCCTAATATGAATAATAATTATATTGTAGCTATTTTAGGATTAATATTTATTTTACAGGCAACTTTGTATTTATTTTAACCAGGTACAATAGCTATTAAATAGTTAATAACTATTTAATAGTTACCTAGTTAAAATAATTACAAAATGTACCTGTAAAATAAATCCTAACCTAAGTTACAATTAAACCTAACACTACACTATCAATAAATTAATTAAATAAAATACCTGCAATTATCTACAATTAAACCTAACACTACACTATCAATAAATAAATTAAATACAAATAAATACAATTAAATAAACTAACTAAAGTACAAAAAATAAAAAAAGAACTAAGTTACAAAAAATAAAAAAATATTTACAAACATTATAAAAATATTACAACAATTTTAAGCTAATTACACCTACTCTAAGCCCCCTAATAAAATAACAAAGCCCCCCAAAATAAAAAAATGCCCTACCCTATTCTAAAATAAAAAAGCTCTTTTACCTTACCAGGGCCTTTTGCGGGGCATGCCCCAAAGAATTCTGCTCTTTTGCCTGAAAAAAAAAAACATACAATACCCCCCCCAACATTACAACCCACCACCCACATACCCCTAATTTAACCCAAACCCCCCCTTAAATAAACCTAACACTAAGCCCCTGAAGATCTTCCTACCTTGTCTTCACCACGCCGGGTATCCGTCCAGAGGAGGCTCCGAAGTCTTCATCCAAGCCCAAGCGGGGACTGAAGAGATCCATCATCGGGCTGAAGAGGTCCATCATCGTGCTGAAGTCTTGATCCAAGCGGCGGCTGTTTGTTGAGGATCCCTTGAATATAATAGAATTATATCAGCCAATCGGAATTAAAGGTGAAAACATCCTATTGGATGATGAAATCAGCCAGTAGGATTGAGCTTCAATCCTATTGGCTGATCCAATCAGCCAATAGGATCGAGCTTGCATTCTATTGGCTGATTGGAACAGCCAATAGAATGCAAGCTCAATCCTATTGGCTGATTGTATCAACCAATAGGATGAAAGCTCAATCCTATTGGCTGATTGCATCAGCCAATAGGATTTTTTTCCCCTTTTAATTCTGATTGGCTGATAGAATTCTATCAGCCAATCGGAATTCAAGGGACGTCATCTTGGATGACGTCCCTTAAAGGAACCTTTATTCTTCGTTAGCCGTCAAGAGAAGAGGATGCTCCACGCCGGATGTCTTGAAGATGAAGCCTCTCCGCGCCGGATGGCTGAAGACAGAAGATGCCGTCTGGATGAAGGCTTCTGCCGGTTTGGATGAAGACTTCGGCCTGCTTGGATGAAGACTTCTGCAGGCTTCGCTGAGGACTTCTGCCACTTCGTTGAGGATGGATGTCCGGTCATCAAAAACTGTAAGTGGATCTTCGGGAGTTAGTGTTTTTTTTAAGGGTTTATTGGGTGGGTTTTAATTTTAGATTAGGGGTTTGGGCTAAAAAAGAGCTAAATGCCCTTTTAAGGGCAATGCCCATCCAAATGCCCTTTTCAGGGTAATGGGGAGCTTATTTTTTTTAGATAGGTTTTTATTTGGGGGATTAGTTGTGTGGGTGGTGGGTTTTACTGTTGGGGGTATTTGTATTTTATTTACAGGTAAAAGAGCTGATATCTTTGGGACAATGCCCAGCAAAAGGCCCTTTTAAGGGCTATTGTCAGTTTAGTTTAGGCTAGGGTTTTTTTTTTTATTTTGCGGGGGCTTTTTTATTTTCATAGGGGCTATTAGATTAGGTGTAATTATTTTAAATATTTGATAGTTTCTTTTTGATTTTGTGTAATTTTGTGATTTTTTTTGTAATTTAGTTAATTGTTTTTAATTAGATTTATTTTAATTACATTAAAGTTAGGGGGTGTTAGGGTTAGACTTAGGGTTAGGTTTAGGGGTTTATAACTTCAGTATAGTGGTGGCGATTTTGGAGGCAGCAGATTAGGGGTTAATAACAGTAATGTAGGGTGTGGCGATGTTAGGTACAGCAGATTAGGGGTTAATAATATTTAACTAGTGTTTGCAATGCAGGAGTACGGCGGTTTAGGGGTTAATATGTGTATTATAATGGCAGCGATGTCCGGAGTGGCAGATCAGGGGTTAATAATTTTATTTTAGTTTATGGGTGTTATTGTACTTTTTAGCACTTTAGTTATGAGTTTTATGTTACATCTTTGTACCATAAAACCCATAACTACTGACTTTCAGTTTACGGTATGGATCTTGACGGTATAGGGTTGTACCACTCACTTTTTGGCCGGACAGGCAAACTCGTAATACCGGTGCTATGGAAGTCCCATTGAAAAAGGACTTTGCGTTACGGCCAAAAAAGTGTGCGGTACAGATATACCTACAAGACTCGTAATACCAGCGGTAGTGAAAAATAGCCATAACGTGCTTTATCACTCATAACGCAAAACCTGTAAATTAGCCAAAAATTATTAAAAATAATAAAAATTATTCCTATTCTTAAACCCCCGTTTAAAAAAAAAAAACACCCCAAAATAAAAAAAACCTTATCTATAATAAACTACCAATAGCCCTTTAAAGGTCCTTTTGTAGGGCATTGCTCTAAAGTTAACAGCTCTTTTACCAAAAAATTAAAAAAATACCCCCTAACATTACAAAACACCCCACCACCAAACCACAAAAAAACCTAACTAAAAAAAAACGAATCTACCCATTGCCCCAAAAAGGGTATTTGTATATGCATTGCCCTTAAAAGGGCATTCAGCTCTTTTAAAGCCCATTACAAATAAAAAGGCCTAATCTAAAAAAAATACCCACCCCAAAAACAAAAAAACCCCTAACACTAAGCCCAAAATCGGTACTCACTGTTCCTGAAGTCCTGCGAAAGATCTTCATCCTACTGGCGAAGCATCTTCATCCAGATGGCTCCATCTGTATCCATCATGCGACCGGCATCTTCTATCTTAAAATCAGACAAAAGGATTTAAGCAGCTTTCATCCTATTGGCTGAATAGGAATGCAACGGTACCCCAATATAAAAGGGCTAACTTGCATTCAATCTTCAGTGTGTGGCGGACGATCGCCTGAAGAGGACCTCCATGCCAGAATGATGGACCTCCTCCTAGACCTCCACCTGGGACCTCCGCCTCCGCGCATACCACCGACCGCTCCGTCTCCACTGGGATGAAGGATAGAAGATGCCGGTCCCGAGATGGATGCAGATGGAGCCATATGATGAAGATGCTTCACTGTTGGGATGAAGATCTTTCGCCGGACTTCAGGAACTGTGAGTACAGATCTTGGGGTTAATGTTTTTTTTCGGGGTGTTTTTTTTTTTTTAGATTAAGGCTTTTTTATTTTTAATGGGCTGTAAAAGAGCTAAATGCCCCTTTAAGTGCAATGCCCATACAAATGCCCTTTTTGGGGCAATGGGTAAATAAGGTATTTTTTTGTTAGGTTTTATTTATTTTGGAGGTTTGTGAGTGGTTGGGGGTTTGTAATGTTAGGGGTATTTGTTTAATTTTTGGGGGGCAAAAGAGCTGTTAACTTTAGGGCAATGCCCTACTAAAGGTCCTTTTAAGGGCTATTGTTAGTTTATTATAGATTAGTTTTTTTTATTTTAGGGTGGGTTTTATTTATACAGGGTATTAAAAGAGGAATAATTTTATTATTTTAGATAATTTTTTTATTTTTTTGTAATTTTAGTGTTAATTATTTTTTGTAATTCTAGTTTTTTATAAATTAGTTTTTATTTTTGGTATTAGATTTTTTAAACAAGTAATGTTCTTTTAGTTTAAACTTTGGTTTTATTTTTATTTCACAGGTAAGTTTGTATTTATTTTAGCTAGATAGATAGTGAACAGTAATATTGTAACAAGCTTAGGTTTTATTTTAATTTCACAGATAAGTTTGTATTTATTTTTAAATAGGTAGTTAGTTAATAATTGTAAGTTTACTTTAGGTCTATTTTATTTATGTTAAAGTTAGGGGATGTTAGGTTTAGTGGTTAATAGTTTAATTTACTGTAGCTAGTTTCGATGTGGGGGGATGGCGGATTAGAGGTTAATTATTTTATTTAGTGTTTGCGATGTGGGGGGGATGGCGGTTTAGAGTTTAATAGCTTTATTAGTTTTGGCAATGTGGGGGTATGGTGTTTTAGAGGTTATTAAGTTTAGTTAGTGTTGGCGATGTGGGGGGGGTGGCGGTTTAAAGGTTAATAGGTTTAGTTAGTGTTGGCAATGTGGGGGGGGTGGCGGTTTAGAGGTTAATAGGTTTAGTTAGTGTTGGCTATGTGGGGGCGGCAGTTTAGGGGTTAATAGGTTTAGTTAGTGTTGCCGATGGCAGGGAATGGCGGTTTAGAGGTTAATAGGTTTAGTTATTGTTGGCGATGTCAGGGAACGGTGGTTTAGAGGTTAATAGGTTTAGTTAGTGTTGCAATGTGGGGGTAACGCTGTTCAGAGGTTAATAGGTTATAGTATTGTCGGCAATGTCAGGGAAAGGTGGTTTTAGGGGTTATTAGCTTTAGTTAATGTTGGCGATGTGGGGGGGATGTGGTTTAGGGGTTAATAGCTTTATTTAGTGTTTTAATTAGAGTTGGCGATGTTTGGGAACTGCAGTTTAGATTAGAACAATGAAAAATTCCCAATATGAATAAAGAATGGATCCAAAAATTCGCAAACTGATTTATTCGTTTTCGGAAATTTTCATTATAGTGCCGATTCGGAAATTCAGATTCATCCGAATCTCCGAATCGGCTAAAATTTGTCAAAACTAAATTCTGCCAAAACCAATTGAACATGTCTAATTAATTGCTTTTTCTCAATAAAGTTTAAAACACCAAGCAGGCAAATCCACTACATAACAAGACATTTTTAATTTCTTGCAGCAATCATTTTTGTTTCTATAACAGTCTCAGTTATGATGAAAGCAGGCTCGTATCCAATACATTTTAATCAGGAAGAGCAGACGTTTTCACTCAGCCTGTCAGTGGAAGCCTGTGAAGTTTTTCAAACCAACCAGGATTCTCAGAGGGTGGGCTAGAAGGGGGATTCATAAGTTATTGCCTGAACCTCTGAGGCTCAGATCTGTTTGCAATTAGTGTGCTAGCAGGTGGTTTCCTTGTGTTCCACTGTGCCCCCTACTGAGAGTTACAGAGCTTTTGAAGAGAGAAGTTTGGCTATGCTTTGTATTGTTGCATTAGAGAATAATATACCAACACCTAGTGTGTCTGTGTGCATTTATTTCAATTTTACCCATAAATAATTTAAGAAGAATTTTAGCTGCAGAAGATTTAAAAAATATAAAAAGCCAGTTAGACTAGTAATACCTCTTATTTATATTTAGATTTAATTTAGTTTTCTGTAGTGCAGATAATATTTAGAGAGACTTCAAAAACAAGTTTGCTTAAAGGGACAGGTCAAGTCCAAAAATAGGGCATGTAATTTTTAACAACTTTCCAATTTACTTTTATCAAACAATTTTGCTTTGTTCTCTTGGTATTCTAGTTGAAAGCAAACCTAGGAAGGCACATATGATAATTTCTAAGCCCTTGAAGGCCGCCTCTATTTTATTTACTTTTCACAGCAGGGGAGAGCAAGCTCATGTAGGCCATATAGATAGCATTGTGATCACGCTCGTGGCTAGTGGCAGACACTGCACTAATTGGCTAAAATGCAAGTCAATAGATAATAACTAAAAGTCATGTGATTAGGGGCGGTCAGAAGATGCTTAGATACAAGTTAGTCACAGAAGTAAAAAGTGTATTAATATAACAGTGTTGGTTTTGCAAAGCTGGGGAATGGGTAATAAAGGGATTATCTATCTTTTTAAACAACAAAAATTCTGGTGTTGACTGTCCCTTTAAAGTTAATCTTTTGTTGCATTGATAAGCACTTGCACTCAGTTTGTTTGTAGTCTGTAAAAAACAAGAAACAAAAGTGACTCATCCAACTGTCCTGCTCTTATCTCCCGCGTTTCAGCCTCAATGGCCTTTATCAAGATTTGACGGTACATAGCCCCGTCCATCATCCCTTTAATGTGATGAAGTTGTCATGTCCCCTTAGCAGAGAAACACCCCCAAAGCATAATGTTTCCACCTCCATGTTTGATGGTGGGGATGGTGTTCTTGGGATCATAAGCAGCATTCCTACTCCTCCAAACACGGCTAGTTGAGTTGATGCCAAAGTGCTCGATTTTGGTCTCATTTGACCACAACACTTTCATCTAGTTCTCCTCTGAATCATTCAGATGTTCATTGGCAAGCTTCAGACTGGCCTGTACATGTGCTTTCTTGAGCAGGGGGACCTTGCGGGCGCTGCAGGATTTCAGTCCTTTGCGGCGTAGTATGTTACCAATTGTTTTCTTGGTGACTATGGTCCCAGCTGCCTTGAGATTATTGACAAGATACTCCCATGTAGTTTTGTAGTGATTCCTCACCATTCTCATGATCAATGAAACTCCACAAAGTGAGATCTTGCATGTAGCCCCAGTTATTTTGTGTTTCTTCCATTTGCAAATAATCACACCAACTGTTTTCACCTTCTCACCAAGCTGCTTGGCGATGTTCTTGTAGCCCATTCCAGCCTTGTGTAGGTCTACAATCTTTTCCCTGACATCCTTGGACAGCTCTTAGGTTTTGGCCATGGTGGATAGTTTGGAATCTGATTGATTGATTGCTTCTGTGGACAGGTGTCTTTTATACAGGTAACAAGCTGAGATTAGGAGCAGAAAACTTGTTGATTGATAGGGGATCAAATACTTATTTCACTCATTAAAATGCAAATCAATTTATAACTTTTTTTGAAATGTGTTTTTTCTAGAATATTTTTGTTATTCTGTCTCTCACTGTTCAAATAAACCTACCATTAAAATTATAGCCTGATCATCTTCTCTGTCTTTGGGCAAACGTACAAAATCAGCAGGGGATCAAATATTTTTTTCCCTCACTGTAGTTTAGTTTTATAGGTTTAAAAAGTTTACTTTTAGTGAAGGAAAATGCATTGCGCTCACAGCTGATTATTTTTTTTAAAAAATAATTATTTGTTGTACGTGCACTCTCACGCAGTAAGTACAAATTTTCTTTAAAATTATATTTCATTCTATAAAATAATATTCTGTTTTTTTTCTCTGACTATAGCATAACTAGAACTACCTTACCTACAGCAATCAATTTGTAAGCAAGGCTTTAACCCCTTGAGTGCTAACGACGGCTCTGAGCAATCACAGAGTTTCCCACTCTGGTGCTAACGACGGTTCGGAGCCATCACTAGCACTCTCCCACCTTGAGGGAGATCTGGGGGCTCCCACCCGCTTCTACCCCAGCGATTGGGCCTGCATAGTGACAGGCATCGCTGGCACTCCACATTTTGCGCGGTGACGTCACGCCAGTGGCGAATTTAGGTTTTGTGCTGCCCTAGGCACTCAAAATCTGCTGCCCCCCCCCCCCGCATACCCCCCTCAGGTTTTAAGCCTTTTTTTTGTCCATACCATTTTTTGATTAAGCCAGTCATGATCAAAGCTGCAGTTTGAACACTGGCTTATCTACCCATGCACATGTAATTCTATTGAGCTTTTAAAGATTTAAAATATTTATTAAAGCAGCTTGAGACAGATTTGTAAATATTTGAAGCAGTTGTAGAGGAGAGAAGGATTTTTTTTAAATGCAGTCTAGTAAATGTGTACTCTCTCTAATCCCCCAGACCTCATACCTATCTAGAAGGACAACGTATTGGGGTGTCAGTATTGGTAAGTTATATGAATACAGACAGTAGACCTGACTGTACTCATATAATAGCTACTAGAAAGTGGAAACTTGTAGGGGCTGTTTTGTTGGAGGGTAAGCAACTCTGCTGAAAACTTAAAATGAGACCTAGGGAACGTAGGTCCAGGAGCGTAGCCACCTGCTGTGCTAGGGTAAGGCTGTCCACCATATGGTCGAACTCAGGGCCGCCAGTCTCTGGTCTAACTAGCTCTGCCCTATAAGTGGATAGCCACAGTTATGAGGGGTAATCTGTGTAGATCGTGTCTGGGACTTTGGGTACTCGGTGGAATGATCCTAAGTCACCAGTCGCGTTTGCACCTTACTGAGGCTGCCCCTATTTACACTGAAAATCCCCATACATTTCTGCATTTAGAGAAACATCGGACATTACTCTTTCCTTGCTGCTAGGTTTTAATAAATCCGTGTCTTGATACACATTTGTAGTACACCAGGAAGAGAAGCCAGTGCACAAACGTACCTAAGACATTATAATGAACATTACTGTTCCCAAATTTCAAGAACTATTAGTTTTACATGATGATATATATAACTACTACTGTACACAAATTTACCTCAGAATATAGCAGTGCACCAGCATTAATCCGTACGTATGGATACCCACTCTGCATATAATGTACCAAGATATTTACTGAATTACTGCACATAAAGAGATATAGATACTAGTAACTGCACATAATACTACTCACTGTGCAGGTGACGAATCGATGCATATCTGAATTAGCTTGGCGGCACAACGCTGCCACCTTGTTTCCTTTTTTAGCACTCTTAGTCTGCATGCCGCTGGGTTGAGGATTTCCTTTTGTGGCTGATACTGAGCTATATGCAGTGTCTTTGTTTTGGAGTTCTTCCTCTCAGGCAGTTTAAATCCGCTGCGCCACCCTGGTCAGGACTCGATCGCAACATTGCTGCTTTATTAACAGCCTCCTTATGCTAGTTGACAACCAAGAAGTAGTATTGTGGAGGTTTTTTTTTTAGGTTTTAAGCCTAGCTTTGCAGGCTAGCTCCGGTCCCCCAACTACTAGAAAGTTAATTTACCTGCCACTCACTGCGAGGCTGCAAAAAGTGCTGCCCCTCCCCAATCTGCCGCCCTAGACACGGGCCTTGTTGGCCTATGCAATAATACGCCCTGTGTCACGCGCAAACTTTACTAAAAAATGACAATACTGAAGGTATAGGGAAAGGGGGCATGCTGCTTAGATGCTGCTATCTCAGGCTCTTAGCAGCTACAGACCCCCAAGACCCACCGTTGGAAAGGTAACCGCCTAACCTTTCCAACAGTCTAAGTCTTGGGGATCTGAAAAAAAATTACAAAATAAAAATTTAAAAAAATTAAATTTAAAAAAAAAACTTAAATCACCTTAGCACCCAGGTGGGAAAGTGCTTAGCACTCAAAGGGTTAATATATTAATAAAGCTAAAGTTTAAGTTTACTTAAAAAAATAATTTTATAAATCTAGTTAAAGCAGACCCAGATTGTACTCTTATACCTTAAAGGGACATGAAAGACATTTTTTTTCTTTAATGATTCAGAAAAAGCATGTGATTTTAAATAACTTTCTATTTTACTTCTATTATCCAATGTGTTTTATTCTTTTGTCATCCTTTGTAGAAAAAAATACCTTGGTAGGCTCAGAAACTGTTAATTTGTAGCTCCATATATGTCCCATGTTATTGAGGCCTATTTATCAAGCCGTCAACCGCAAATAATACGCTGGAATTCCGCAGCGTAATTGTGGTGAGCTTGATTCGACTTAGTTATCAAAGCCTACAGACCAGCAAAAGTTGAAATTTGTCACGTAACATACAATCCGCCGGTCTCAGTCCAACACAGATCGATGCTTACATTCATTACAGATGTTCAGAATAACAAATTTGGCACTATCTGACAACTTTTTGCAAGTTATCAAACTTCTAACAGGTACGCTCGCCACTATTCCGGCCCAGCGTACCTTGTTTTCAATCCGCCAACCTGGAGGTCACGGATGTCATAGGAATCAATGGGAGTGTGAAAGCAGTGAAAGCTATGTTCGATGCTGCCAGATATTCCATTGATTTCTACGGTAGAAAACAAGTTACGTTTACACCTAACACCCTAACATGTACCCCGAGTCTAAACACCCCTAATCTGCCGCCGCGACATTGCTGCCACCTACATAATGTTATTAACCCCTATCCCGCCGCTCCCGGACCCTGCCGCAACCTAAATAAAGTTATTAACCCCTATCCCGCTGCTCCTGGACCCCGCCACAACTAAATAAATGTATTAACCCCCTATCCCGCCGCTCCCCGACACCGCCGCAACTAAATAAATGTTACTAAATAACTGACTAAACCTATTAACCCCTAAACCGCCAGCCCCCCACATCGCCATAAACTAAATTAAGCTATTAACCCCTAAACCTAACAACCCGCTAACTTTACATTAAATATTAACTCATCCCTTTCTTCTAATAAATTTAAACTTACCTTTAGAATTAAAATAAACTATATTAAACTATTAATTAACCTAACCTAACTATTATACTAAAATTACATTAAACTATACTAAACTAATAATTAACCTACCCTAACTATTATACTAAAATTACATTAAACTATATTAAACTATTAATTAACCTACCCTAACGGTTATACTAAAATTACATTAAAATACAAATTAAATTAACTATATTACATATTTAAAAACCTAACCTTACTCAAATTATTTAAATAGGATTGAGCTTGCATTCTATTGGCTGATTGGAATAGCCAATAGAATACAAGCTCAATCCTATTGGCTGATTGGATCAGCCAATAGAATGAAAGCTCAATCCTATTGGCTGATTGCAACAGCCAATAGGATTTTTTCCACCTTAATTCCTATTGGCTGATACAATTCTATCAGCCAATCGGAATCTAAGAGACGCCATCTTGGATGACGTCATTTAAAGGAAACTTCATTCTTAAGCGGCGATCATAAGAAGAGGATGCTCCACATCGGATGTCTTGAAGAAGGAGCTGCTCCACGCCGGATGAATGAAGATAGAAGATGCCATCTGGATGAAGACTTTTGCCCGGTTGGATGAAGACTTCGGCCCGCATGGATGAAGACTTCTGCTGGCTTTGCTGAGGACTTCTGCCGCTTGGATGAGGATGGATGTCGGGTCTTCGAAAACTGTAAGTGGATCTTCGGGGGTTAGTGTTAGGTTTTTTTTAAGGGTTTATTGGGTGGGTTTTAATTTTATAAATAAAAAGAGAGAAGCGCTCAACCTGGAAACAAACAATAGCATAATAGCTTGTTCTATGGCTAGTTACCACCCAAGAAGCAGCCTCTTTTTGCTCAACATGTGCCTTTCACAGAGAAAAGCTTTCCTGAAGCATATCAGTCTGATCCTGACTTCACAGTACAGTCCAGCCCCGAAATACCAGGCAATTCAACTCTGAACGAGAGAAACAGCACAACCCCAGACGTACGGTTAGGGACTTTGGGCGGAAAAAGAGCTAAATGCCCTTATAAGGGCAATACCCATCCAAATGCCCTTTCCAGGGCAATGGGGAGCTTAGGTTTTTTAGATAGGTTTTTATTTAGGGGGTTTGGTTGTGTGGGTGGTGGGTTTTACTGTTGGGGGTGTTTGTGTTTTATTTTACAGGTAAAAGAGCTGATTTCTTTGGGGCAATGCCACACAAAAGACCCTTTTAAGGGCCATTCGTAGTTTATTGTAGGCTAGGTTTTTTTTTTTTTTTTTTTTTTTTTGGGGGGGGGTATTTTGATAGGGCTATTAGATTAGGTGTAATTAGTTTAAATATTTGATAATTTATTTTTTATTTTGTGTAACTTAGTGTTGTTTATTTTGTGTAACTTAGTTGTTATTTTTTTGCAACTTAGTGTTTTTTATTTTGTGTAACTTAGTTGTTATTTTTTTGTAACTTAGTAATTCTTCATTGTAGATTTAAATAATTTGAGTAGGGTTAGGTTTATAAATATGTTATATAGTTAATTTAATTGTTAGTTTAATGTAATTTTAGTATAATAGTGTAGGTTAATTAATAGTTTAATGTAGTTTAATGTATTTTTAGTATAATAGTTAGGGTAGGTTAATTATAATTAATAGTTTAATATAGTTTAATGTAATTTAGTATAATAGTTAGGGTAGGTTAATTAATAGTTTAATATAGTTTATTTTAATTCTAAAGGTAAGTTTAAACTTATTATAAGATAGGGATGAGTAAATATTTAATGTAAAGTTAGCGGGTTGTTAGGTTTAGGGGTTAATAGCTTAATTTAGTGTATGACGATGTTGGGGGCTGGCGGTTTAGGGGTTAATAGGTTTAGTAAGTGGTAGTGCTGTGGGAGGCCAGGGGTTTAGGGGTTAATACATTTATTTAGTTGCGATGGGCTCCAGGATCGGCGGGTAGAGGTTAATACATTAAGGCCTAGATTTAGAGTTCGGCGGTAGCCGTCCAAAACCAGCGTTAGAGGCTCCCTAACGCTGGTTTTGGCCGCCCGCTGGTATTTGGAGTCAGTGATTAAAAGGGTCTAACGCTCACTTTTCAGCCGCAACTTTTCCATACGCTGATCCCCCTACGCCTTTTGCGTTGCCTATCTTTTTCAATGGGATCTTTAACGCTGGTATTTAGAGTCATTTCTGCAGTGAGCGTTAGAGCTCTAACGACAAAATTCCTGCCGCCCTGAAAAATAGCAGGAGTTAAGAGCTTTCTGGCTAACGCGGTTTATAAAGCTCTATAACTTCTGTACCCTAAAGCTACACTAACACCATAAACTACCTATGACCCCTAAACGAGGTCCCCCCCACACCGCCGCCACATCGATTAAAATTTTTAACCCCTAATCTGCCGACCGCCACCTACGTTATTTCTTATGTACCCCTAATCTGCTGCCCCTAAACCCCGCCCGACCCCTATATTATATTTCTTAACCCCTAACTTGCCCCCCACAACGTCGCCAGCAAGCTACTTAAAATAATTAACCCCTAATCTTCCGACCGCAAATCGCCGCCACCTACGTTATCCCTATGTACCCCTAATCTGCTACCCCTAACACCGCCGACCCCTATATTATATTTATTAACCCTAATCTGCCCCCCCTCAACGTCTCCGACACCTGCCTACACTAATTAACTCCTAATCTGCCGAGCGGACCTGAGCGCTACTATAATAAAGTTATTAGCCCCTAATCCGCCTCACTAACCCTATCATAAATAGTATTAACCCCTAATCTGCCCTCCCTAACATCGCCGACACCTACCTTCAATTATTAACCCCTAATCTGCCGACCGGAGCTCACCGCTATTCTAATAAATGTATTAACCCCTAAAGCTAAGTCTAACCCTAACACTAACACCCCCCTAAGTTAAATATAATTTTTATCTAACGAAATAAATTAACTCTTATTAAATAACTTATTACTATTTAAAGCTAAATACTTACCTGTAAAATAAATCCTAATATAGCTACAATATAAATTATAATTATATTATAGTTATTTTAGGATTAATATTTATTTTACAGGCAACTTTGTATTTATTTTAACCAGGTACAATAGCTATTAAATAGTTAAGAACTATTTAATAGTTACCTAGTTAAAATAATTACAAATTTACCTGTAAAATAAATCCTAACCTAAGATATAATTAAACCTAACACTACCCTCTCAATAAAATAATTAAATAAACTACCTACAATTACCTACAATTAACCTAACACTACACTATCAATAAATTAATTAAACACAATTGCTACAAATAAATACAATTAAATAAACTAGCTAAAGTACAAAAAATAAAAAAGAACTAAGTTACAGAAAATAAAAAAATATTTACAAAACATAAGAAAAAATATTACAACAATTTTAAACTAATTACACCTACTCTAAGCCCCCTAATAAAATAACAAAGACCCCCAAAATAAAAAATTCCCTACCCTATTCTAAATTAAAAAAAGTTACAAGCTCTTTTACCTTACCAGCCCTGAACAGGGCCCTTTGCGGGGCATGCCCCAAGAATTTCAGCTCTTTTGCCTGTAAAAAAAAACATACAATACCCCCCCCCCAACATTACAACCCACCACCCACATACCCCTATATCTAACCCAAACCCCCCTTAAATAACCTAACACTAAGCCCCTGAAGATCTTCCTACCTTGTCTTCACCATCCAGGTATCACCGATCCGTCCTGGCTCCAAGATCTTCAATCCAACCCAAGGGGGGGTTGGCGATCCATAATCCGGTGCTGAAGAGGTCCAGAAGAGGCTCCAAAGTCTTCCTCCTATCCAGGCAAGAAGAGGACATCCGGACCGGCAACATCTTCTCCAAGACGGCATCTTCGATCTTCTTCCATCCGGTGCGGAGCGGGTCCATCTTGAAGCAGGCGACGCGGATCCATCCTCTTCTTCCGATGTCTCCCGACTAATGACGGTTCCTTTAAGGGACGTCATCCAAGATGGCGTCCCTCGATTCCGATTGGCTGATCGGAACAGCCAATAGAATGCGATCTCAATCTGATTGGCTGATTGGATCAGCCAATCGGATTGAACTAGATTCTGATTGGCTGATTCCATCAGCCAATCAGAAAATTCCTACCTTAATTCCGATTGGCTGATAGAATCCTATCAGCCAATCGGAATTCGAGGGACGCCATCTTGGATGACGTCCCTTAAAGGAACCGTCATTAGTCGGGAGACATCGGAAGAAGAGGATGGATCCGCGTCGCCTGCTTCAAGATGGACCCGCTCGCACTGGATGGAAGAAGATCGAAGATGCCGCTTGGAGAAGATGTTTGCCGGTCCGGATGTCCTCTTCTTGCCGGATAAGGAGGAAGACTTTGGAGCCTCTTCTGGACCTCTTCAGCACCGGATTATGGATCGCCAACCCCCCTTGGGTTGGATGAAGATCTTGGAGCCAGGACGGATCGGTGATACCTGGATGGTGAAGACAAGGTAGGAAGATCGTTCAGGGTCTTAGTGTTAGGTTTATTTAAGGGGGGTTTGGGTTAGATTAGGGGTATGTGGGTGGTGGGTGTGTAATGTTGGGGGGGGGTATATTGTATGTTTTTTTTTACAGGCAAAAGAGCTGAAATTCTTGGGGCATGCCCCGCAAAGGGCCCTGTTCAGGGGCTGGTAAGTAAAAGAGCTTGTAACTTTTTTAATTTAGAATAGGGTAGGGAATTTTTTATTTTGGGGGTCTTTGTTATTTTATTAGGGGGCTTAGAGTAGGTGTAATTAGTTTAAAATTGTTGTAATATTTTTCTTATGTTTGTAAATATTTTTTTATTTTCTGTAACTTAGTTCTTTTTTATTTTTTGTACTTTAGCTAGTTTATTTAATTGTATTATTTGTAGCAATTGTGTTTAATTAATTTATTGATAGTGTAGTGTTAGGTTAATTGTAGGTAATTGTAGGTAGTTTATTTAATTATTTTATTGATAGGGTAGTGGTAGGTTTTAATTAATCTTAGGCTTAGGATTGTATTTTACAGGTAAATTTGTAATTATTTTAACTAGGTAACTATTAAATAGTTCTTAACTATTTAAAAGCTATTGTACTGGTTAAAATAAATACAAAGTTGCCTGTAAAATAAATATTAATCCTAAAATAGCTATAATATAATTATAATTTATATTGTAGCTATATTAGGATTTATTTTACAGGTAGTATTTAGCTTTAAATAAGAATAAGTTATTTAATAAGAGTTAATTTATTTCGTTAGATAAAAATTATATTTAACTAGGGGGTGTTTAGTGTTAGGGTTAGACTTAGCTTTAGGGGTTAATACATTTATTAGAATAGCGGTGAGCTCCGGTCGGCAGATTAGGGGTTAATAATTGAAGGTAGGTGTCGGCGATGTTAGGGAGGGCAGATTAGGGGTTAATACTATTTATGATAGGGTGTTAGTGAGGCGGATTAGGGGTTAATAACTTTATTATAGTAGCGCTCAGGTCCGCTCGGCAGATTAGGGGTTAATAAGTGTAGGCAGGTGTCGGCGACGTTGTGGGGGGGGCAGATTAGGTCGTTAATAAATATAACATAGGTGTCGGCGATGTTAGGCAGCAGATTAGGGGTACATAGGGATAACGTAGGTGGCGGCGTTTTACGGAGCGGCAGATTTAGGGGTTAAAAGTGTAATGCAGGGGTCAGCGATAGCGGGGGCGGCAGATTAGGGGTTTAATAAGTGTAAGGCTAGGGGTGTTTAGACTCGGGTACATGTTAGAGTGTTAGGTGCAGACGTAGGAAGTGTTTCCCCATAGGAAACAATGGGGCTGCGTTAGGAGCTGAACGCTGCTTTTTTGCAGGTGTTAGGTTTTTTTTTCAGCTCAAACAGCCCATTGTTTTCCTATGGGAGAATCGTGCACGAGCACGTTTTTGATGCCGGCCGCGTCCGTAAGCAGCTCTGGTATCGAGAGTTGCATTTGCGGTAAAAATGCTCTACGCTCCTTTTTGGAGCCTAACGCAGCATTTGTTTTAACTCTCGATACCAGAGTTAAATTTATGGTGCGGCCAGAAAAAAGCCCGCGGAGCGTTAACAGCCCTTTTACCGCCGAACTCTAAATCTAGGCCTTAGTTAGTTGCTGCATTGTCGGGGAGCGGCGGAATAGGGGTTAATAACTTTATTAGAGTTGCGGTGGGCTCCGGGAGTGGCGGGATAGGGGTTAATAACTTTATTAGAGTTGCGGTGGGCTCCGGGAGTGGCGGGATAGGGGTTAATAACTTTATTAGAGTTGCGGAGGACTCCGGGAGCAGTGGGATGGAGTTAAGAACTTTATTTAGTTGCTTTGGGGTCCGGGAGCGGCGGGATAGGGGTTAAACATTTTAGTATAGTGGCAGTGTTTAGTGACAGGGTATAAATAAAGTTGGGAAAAAGCTGAATAGCAGCGAGATCGATGACTGTTAGTTAACAAAATTCCGCTGCTCATCGCCCCGTACTTGGTTTACGGCTTTTTGACAGCTTTTTTGATAAATAAGGAGAGCGTATTCAGGTCCGCGGCCGCGATGTTAGGCGAGCGTATTGGTGCCTTCGAATGCAGCATAGTTAACGGCTTGATAAATAGGCCTCATTGGCTCAACCAATGTGTTCAGCTAGCTCCCTTTAGTACATTACTGCTCCCTTTAGTACATTACTGCTCCCTTTAGTACATTACTGCTTCTTCAACAAAGAATACCAAGAAAATTAAGCAAATTTTATAATTAAGTAATTGGGAAAGTTGTTTAAATTGTATTTCCTAAATCAATCAGGAAAGAAAAATGTGGATTGCAGCTGCTTTTAACATTTTTAATTAACAATCAAAACAAAGTAAAAATGTGTCATTGCTAGTGATTAAGTGAATTAATTTTTAATGGACAAAAGCAAAAATAATTTTTGTTAAAGTAAAGAAAAAAATCTATAGTGCTGCACAAAAATTAATTTGTAGTACTCTGCACTACAGGGTAGAGTGTGCACAAGCTGTAAATAATAAAGCTTAGTGTAGTAAAATTAGATAATCATTCATATAAAAGTAATAACTAGTATTGTAAGACGGACATCTAATAGAGTAATGTTAAACTTTAATTCTTTTAGAGTAGAATAATGATGGCTAGTACATTCGTGTGTCAAAACCCCCTAACTCTTAATAAAAAACTTTATTCATTTTTTTTTCTTAATAAAGTTCAAAATGTAAATCACCAAGCAGTACACTTTCACTTCATAACATCACATATATAATATCTCGCAGCAACCATTTCTTTTTGATTTTCTCCAAAAACCAAAATACAATGGAAGAAAACCACCAACAGGGGACCTGTCCCTCAAAGTGCAGGCCTTCTTCTTTCACAGGTACCACAGCAGCCACAACAACATCTGTGAAGTGAAACACAAAGCAGAGGGGCGCCTCATGTGCAGATCAACCAAACATGAGCATGAAATGATGCAACCAACAAAAATGGGTACATACATTTGGCAATAGCACACCAATGTGCTGGTAGTGATGTGCTGATATCTCAGAGTGTATCAGTTCACCCTCTCTCCAGGTGCTGCTCAGCCAGTTGAATCACAAGAAAGATCCAAGGATATGAAGCTCAACTCCGTGTAGCATTCAAATGGGAAAAACAAGGATGCTAGAACTGTGCTTAAGTTTAAAAAGGTGTTTATTTAAAAACAACACATTAAAACAAAAGCAGTGAGTTAAAATAGGGGTGTCCAAGTTTTATCCCCTATCTGCAACGCGTTTCTCGGCAACTGCCATTTCATCAGACATCTAGCACCTTGCATGGTTCAATGCTATTTAAACCTATTGAAACCCAATAAGACAACGTGTTTCACTTCATAGTTTGGTTTGGATTCATCTGTGAAGAGGAGAGCAGCCACCTATACCTTGATATCTATCGAGGCTCTTTGAATAGTGCAGAGCACAGATTCTTTTGGGGCTATTATTGCATAACTGTTTGGTAACAGATTTATTGTTTGTATTCCTAATTGAGATAAGATCTGTTATATCTGTTTAAATATTTATTTCAATATTACCACTTGGACGCCCCTTCATTTGGTTTGTTTTAGTAACAACAACATTTGTGACAACTACAAAAATATCTGTGACATCCACAACAACATCTACAGCCACAGTATTACACTACAGCCACAGCTGCCACAGCAATGGAGCAACCCTCTGCTATTGTCAGTAATAGAAGGCATGTTGGTCCACTGTCTGTGGCCAGCAGTGGTCAAGGTACCATCTCCCCACCACACAAAATGCATCCTATTTTGTGCAACCACAGCCACCAGCACAGAAAGTAGTGGAACAACTGGGCATCAGTTGCAATTTTTTTGGGTCAAGGTCTGAGTCCAGTGTTTTATTATTGCTAGTATTCATGACTGACCTGCTTAAAAGTAGCAGTGCAAGACCTTACAATGCCGGATGTGTCCATAGCCTCCACGTCCTCCACCTCTGTCTCCAGTGCCACAATAAGCAGCAGTCCCATCTTGTTCCAAAGTACTCCCTATAGTCAAGAGGTAAAGAAATGGCTACTACTAACACCAACAGTAAGCCTGAGTTAGAGGAAGAGGAGGCTAGCCAAATGTTGACGCCACTTTACAAACTAGTCATGCATGCCAGTCTTTCTATCACCTCTGCACAAATACCTAAGTAACTTGCATATGCCTTACACAAGGAGGAACTAAATTAAAAGCCAGAGGATTGTGCAGACAACTCTTGAAATACTGCCTCTCCTCAGCCCAACCATCTCCTTCTCCTCCTGGTAGTCTTTCTGTAACCATGGCAAGTCCAAAACATCAGATTATCAACCCAGAAAAAGTTCCATCTCCTGACAGTTTTAGTCCTAGTGCTCCTGAGACCACCACTGCCAGTGCCTCCACCTCCACCACCACTACTAAAAGCAGCAGCAGTGTAGGCACTGCAAGGCAGTAGCAGAACAGCAGGTCAGCAGCCGCCCTCTACCTCACAGTGTACAGTAGCTGGTTTAGAGCACTGTGGGAAAGTGTGGAAGCACTTTGACAGTGTGGGAGATGGGAGAATCGCTAAGTGTAGACTGTGTAATTAAGAAGTTAACTGTGGTAAAGTGATGGGACATCTTAAAAGCAAGGATGTTGCTAGCAGGATCTCTGCTCACCCTTGAAATAATGCTTATTACATAGAGGAGAATTTTGAGTAATTACCTGAAGAGGAGTTTACACAAAAAATTTAGGTTACTGTTGCAAAAAGCTGTTGATAATTAAATAATCACTAAGGACACAAGTGAATTTCTGTTTAAGGTTGACCCATTTACTCATTTTACACACTGCCCAAAATACATAAAAAAAACTTGAATAAACCACCAGAAAGACCAATTGTTGTTGGCACAGAATCAGTTTTCTCCAACAGCAGTGTTTCTGGATAGTATCTTAAATCCTATAGTTATGAAGGATACAAGTGATTTTCTGGGAAATATTCAAAATTTGATGGTGGATGATGATTGCATATTATTTACCCTTGATGCAATGAGTCTATATACCTCTATCCCACTTGAGGTGGGATTACAAACAATAGTGGGATTTTCTTGATCACTTACTGAGAATTGTGTTGTATTATAATTGTTTCCTCTTCCAAGATACATTTTACCTTCAGCGTAAGGGTACGGTGATAGGTTCCAGTGTGGCCCCCTCCTACACAATATTATTCATGTGTTTTTTGAGGACAGATTTGTTCAAAGTCCTCTAACCTCACAAGATCATTGTCGGAGAAACTGTAAGGTCAGGGTAGTTATTGACAGCAGCCCACAATTAAACAATTGGTTTCCATTCAAGGGGTATATCAAAACAGCAGTCTACAGTTTAACACTGTAGGAGCAGGTGCTTCCGCTGCTAACAGAAGATCTATATTTAAGTAATGTATGCAAGTTTATATTCATCTAGATAGCTAGACTAAACTTAGAAGCTGAACTCTCTCTAGTACTTTAATCAGCTCCTACAAAAAACAAACTATTAAGTACTATATAGTTTGTGAATTCAAGTTTCAAAGAAAAACCTGCCTTTGTAAAAGTTTAGTTTCATTATACAGACGAATATAAACTTGAATATGTTACTTAAAGGGACACTGTACCCAAAAATTTAATTTCGTGATTCAGATTGAGCATGAAATTTTATGCAAATTTCGAATGTACTCCTATTATCAAATTTTCTTCATTCTCTTGGTATCTTTATTTGAAATGCAAGAATGTAAGTTTAGATGCCGGCCCATTTTTGGTGAACAACCTGGGTTGTCCTTGCTGATTGGTGGATAAATTAATCCACCAATAAAAAAGTGCTGTCCAGAGTACTGAACCAAAAAAAAAAAAGCTTAGATGCCTTCTTTTTCAAAAAATGATAGCAAGAGAACGAAGAAAAATTGATAATAGGAGTAAATTAGAAAGTTGCTTAAAATTGCACGCTCTTTCTGAATTACAAATGAACAAATTTGGGTTCAGTGTCCCTTTTAAATGCAGATTTTCTGTTAGCAGAGGAATCAAAGGTAAAGATAATCTAAGTCAGACAGTCCAGGTTAAGGCCTCACAGGGAAAATAAGCACAAAATCATTAAACAAATGTAGAGCCCACAAACAAGCATAAAGGGACATGAAACACAATTTCTTTTCTTTCATAATTCAAAACGAACACAATTTTAAACAACTTTCCAATTTACTTCTATTATTTAATTTGCTTTCTTCTTTTCTTATCCTTTGCTGAAAGGTTTATCTAGGTAAGCTCAAGAGCAGCAAAGAACCTAGGTTCTAGCTGCTGATTGGTGGCTGCATATATATACCAATTGTGATTGGCTCCCCCATGTGTTCAGTTAGAAACCGTTAGTGCACTACTGCTCCTTCAAGAAATGATAACAAGAGAAAGAAGCAAATTTGATAATAGAAGTAAAATGTCAAGTTGTTTAAAATTGTATTCTCTATCTAAATCATTAAAGAACATTTATGGGTTTCATGTCCTTTTAAGTCATAAACCATGTCAGTCCAAACATAGGCCCCTACTTATCAAGCCGTCAACCGCAAATACGCTGGAATTCTGCAGCGTAATTGTGGCGAGCCTGATTCCCCTTATTTATCAAACCCTACAGACCGGCAAAAGTAGAATTTTGTGACGTAACATACGATCCCCCGGTCAAAATCTGACACAGATCGATGCTTACGTCATTACAGAAGTTCCGAATGCAAATTCGGCACTATCTGACTACTTTTGCAAGTTAACAAATTTCTACCAGGTACACTCGGCACTATTCCGGCCCTTTGTACCTGGTTTTCAATCCACCGCCCTGGAGGCGACGGATGCCATAGGAATCAATGGGAGTCTGAAAGCATTGAAAGTTCATGTTCGCTGCTGCCCGATATCCCATTGATTCCTATGGGAGAATAAAGTCACGTTTACACCTAACACCCTAACATAAGCCCAGAGTCTAAACACCCCTAATCTGCTGCCCCGACACCGCTGCCACCTACATTATGTTATTAACCCCTAATCTGCTGCCCTGACACTGCCGCCACCTACATTATACTTATTAACCCCTAATCTGCCCCCCCTACACCGCCGCCACCTACATTATGTTATAAACCCCTAATTCCCCCCCCTACACTGCCGCCACCTACATTATGTTATTAACCCCTAATCTTTCCCCCCTACACCGCACGCCACCTACATTATGTTATTAACCTCTAATCTGCCCCCCCCACACCACCGCCACCTACATTATGTTATTAACCCTTAATCTGCCCCCCTACACCACCGCCACCTACATTATGTTATTAACCCCTAATCTGTCCCCCCTACACTGCCGCCACCTACATAAAACTTATTAACCCCTAATCTGCCATCCCCAACGTCGCTGCCACTATATTAAATGTATTAACCCCTAAACCTAAGTCTAATCCTAACACCCCCTAACTTAAATCTAATTTAAATAAATATAAATAAAATTACTATCATTAACTACATTATTCCTATTTAAAACTAAATACTTACCTATAAAATAAACCCTAAGATAGCTACAATATTGAACTTCAATCCGATTGACTGATTAAATCAACCAATCGGATTTTTCCTACCTTAATTACGATTGGCTGATAGAATCCTATCAGCCAATTGGAATTCGAGGGACGCCATCTTGGATGACATAATTTAAAGGAACTGTCATTCGTCGAGTAGTCGTCGTGCTGGAGGGATGCTCCGCGCCGGATGTCTTCAAGATGGAGTCGCTCCTCGTCGGATGGAAGAAGATAGAAGATGCCACTTGGATGAAGCTGCTGGTCCGGATGTCCTCTTCTGCCCGGATAGGATGAAGACTTCTGCCGGTCTGGATGTCCTCTTCTGCCCAGCTGGGTGCAGACGGCTCAAGGCAGGGTGATCTTCAATGGGGTAGTGTTAGGTTTTTATAAGGGGGTATTGGGTGGGTTTTAGAGTAGGGGTGTGTGGGTGGTGGGTTGTAATGTTGGGGGTATTGTATTTTTTTTTTTACAGGTAAAAGAGCTGATTACTTTGGGGCAAGCACACCTCAAATTCCACCAAGGCTTGGTTGATGAAGAAGTCCTGGAAGATTCTACAGTGGCCAACACAGTCACTTGAATTTAATTGTAATTAATTGTAGGTAGTTTATGTAATTTATTTAATGATAGTGTAGTGTTAGATGTAATTGTAACATAGGTTAGGATTTATTTTACAGGTAATTTTGTACTTATTTTAGCTAATTAGTTATTAAATAGTTAATAACTATTTAATAACTATTGTACCTAGTTAAAATAAATACAAAGTTGCATGTGAAATAAATATAAATCCTAAGGTAGCTACAATGTAACTATTAGTTATATTGTAGCTAGCTTAGGGTTTATTTTATTGGTAAATATTTAGTTTTAAATAGGAATAATTTATTTAATTTTGTTAAATGTATTTCATTTAATTTAAATTATATTTAAGTTAGGGGGGTTAGAGTTAGGTTTAGACTTAGGTTTAGGGGTTAATACCTTTAATATAGTAGCGGCGACTTTGGGGGTGGCAGATTAATACATTTATTAAAGTGGCGGCGATGTCTGGTCGGCAGATTAGGGGTTAATAATTGTAGGTAGGTGGCGGTGACGGGGGCAGCAGATTAGGGGTTAATAAATATAATGTAGGTGTCGGCGATGTTTGGGGCAGCAGATTAGGGGTTCATAGGTATAATGTAGGTGGCGGCAATGTCCGATTGGCAGATTAGGGGTTAAAAAAATTATTATAGTGTTTGCGATGTGGGGGGCCTCGGTTTAGGGGTTAATAGGTAGTTTATGGGTGTTAGTGTACTTTTTAGAACTTTAGTTAAGAGTCTTATTTTCCGGCGTTAGCCCATAAAACTCTTAACTACTGACTTTTACATGCGGTAGAAGTCTTGATAGGAGAGGGTCTACCGCTCACTTCTTCCAAGACGTAAGGGTATTTGCGGTAGCCTCGAGTCGCGGAAGAAAACTGAGCGGTAGACCCTGACTTGTAATACCAGCGGGCATTAAAAAGCAGTGTTGGGACCTCTCAACGCTGCTTTTTAAGGCTAACGCCAAACTCGTAATCTAGACGATAATTTTATTTATTTATTTATTTATAAAATATTTTACCAGGAAGGATACATTGAGATTTCTCTCGTTTTCTAGTATGTCCTGGGACCACAAAACATTGCATTGATACAATAGGGTACAATAAAATACAAAAACAATAATAATACACAATATATGCAAACATTTCACATAGAGCAGGTATGAAATATTTAATCAACCATGACAGGAGCATTCTGTTTTGAGATATGTATAGAGGGATCTCTTAAAGGATTTTAGGCTTGGGGAAGTTTTTAAAGTGTGAGGGAGGTCATTCCATAATTGTGGCGCTCTGTAGGAAAAGGAGGATCGAGCTGCTTTTTTTTTGTATTGAGGCAAGCTAAATAATGTGCTGTTATTGGATCGGAGGTTATAGGAGGTGGGAATAGCAGGGGAGAGCATTCTGCTCAGGTAGGGTGGGAGCTTCCCAGAAAGGCTTTTAAAGACAAGGCAGGAAAGATGGAGGGTGCGTCTGGATTCCAGCGACAGCCAGTTTAGTTCTTTTAGCATGTCACAATGGTGGGTCCTGTAGTTACATTGTAGCACAAAGCGGCAGAGCAAGTTATATAACGTATTTAGTTTATTAAGGTGAGTTTGCGGAGCAGGTGCATATACTATGTCCCCATAATCCAAGATAGGCATCAGCATTTGCTGTACAATCTTTTCCTTTACTGTAGGGCTGAGGCAAGATTTGTTTCTGTACAGGGCACCTAGTTTTGGATAAAGTTTAGAGGCAATTTTTTCTATGTGGAGTCCAAAAGATAGATTGGGGTCTAACAACATACCTAAGTATTTAAAAGAGGGGACTGCGGTCAGCGTGCAATTGGATTTTGTTTTGATGCGAAAATGGGAATTTTGTAATTTATGTATTTTAGGTCCCGTTCCAAAGATCATTGTGACCATTTTGTCAGTGTTTAGGAAGAGTTTGTTTTTTGAGATCCACTTTTCTACCTCTGTGAACTGGTCTTGGAGCACTGTTTCAAGCTGCAGCAGATCAGATTTGTTTGCATAGATTACCGTGTCGTCTGCGTACATGTGTACAGTTGAGGATTTGCAGACATTAGGCAAATCATTTATAAATAATGTGAATAGTAGGGGGCCGAGAATGGAACCTTGGGGAACACCACACGTGACTGGGAGAGGGAGGGAGTCACTGTTAGAGACAGAGACATATTGTGATCGATCCGATACATATGATTTAAACCAGGTTAACGGGTGATCAGCAATACCAGAGTTTTTTAGTTTGAGAAGTAGTAGGTCATGGTCCACTGTGTCAAAAGCCTTTGCAAAATCAAGGAAAATAGCTCCAGTTAGGTCTCCTTGTTCCATGGCAGTTTGGATGTCGTTGCAAACTTTTAGGAGGGCAGTTGTAGTGGAGTGATTTGGTCTGAAACCTGATTGATCAGGGGTCAGATAGTTAGAAAGTTGATAATACTCGCATAATTGCGTATGGACGCATTTTTCTAGGATTTTTGACAATACAGGGAGCAGTGATATAGGACGATAGTTAGAAACCAAGGTTAACTCCCCACTTTTATGAATAGGCAATGTTTTACTGGGTAACAAAACTTAATGTTTTACTGGGTAACAAAATCATCTGACTGATATATCATTGCTGCTTAATTTGATGCCTTCCACAAAGTAGACATGTTGATGGCCTTGGCTCAGTTTCATCTTGCCTGATACTGTGGTATCCTACTACCAGCCAGGAAAATGGTGCGGCATCACCACTCCAAACACTGTGTGTGTCATTGTCTGGATGCAAATTTTGAATCTATCTTAGTAACATTTTGTTTTACAGTGTGGTCACAATATTGTAAGTATAAAATGTGAAAGCAGTGAAAATTAAAAAAACAAACACTTTTTACAATTAGAAATCTGAAGCTACTTTCTTCTATGAAATATTACTATACGAAACATAAATACTTCTTCCAAAAAAAGAAAAATGCCAAAAGCATAAATAACAATTTTTTAAATCATGAAAATACTTAAAATACATATTATAGCATTATACAATATAATATATATATAATTCATGTCCTAGTTTTCACTATTGTATCGTAGCAAAAGGGGTTGAGTTTTGGTTGACACGTGTAAATTATATTTCCATACAATACTGGATAAATAGATAATTTACCCTTACACCTTCAACGTAGGTGGCAATGCTGCTTTTTACATTGGGCCCCTAGCGTGAACAGAGATATGAAAGATGTTTTAATGTAATGAAAGGAGTATGAATAGCCAGTAAGACGGTTGAAGCCTTGACATGGCGTTACTTCTGAGATTAGTTTAGTAGCAGTGGACCGATAACACTATTGTTTTCTTTACTTTTCTAGTACTATATTGAACTTACATACACACTAGTAAAACTCAGCAAATATGGTACATACACACTAACACTAGTTTTGTGACTCATTGCACTACTACTGTCTGCCCCTGACCTGACAATGACTACTACTATATCAATCACACGCTAATTCAACCATTTTGTATGTGTCATGCCAGGAAATGAACCAGGGTTTATCAGTTTGTTAGGCATATGCTTAGCCTGTGTGCTATATGGGATCTGAGGCAGTGGCCAGTCTCAATGTTATAACTCTTGTTTTTTGTTGTTCTCTCTGGCTCCACCTATCTGCAGCTGAGGGCTATTTGCAATTACTATCTGTCTATAAACCCAGCACCTCCTGTTTTCTTTGCCTAATTATAGAGTTATCTCTTGGTGTGATTGTTCCTGCAGTTGCTGTTCTATTGGATCCTGACCATGAATTGTTTCTACTAATGTGGTTTCTAACCTGGATTCTGACCGACTATCTGCTGCCTAATGATTTTTCCTGCTGCTGCCTTGTATTGATCTTGGACTGTTTAACTATTCATTTGTATCCTGCATCTGGCTCCGCTATTCGGATTCCTATCCTTAACTTCCCCTCAGTCTGAGTGAAAGTGCAACTGACAGCAATTAGCAGCCAGGAGGTAAAGAAGGAATTTCTAACTGGGGTTCCCTGATATTATAATTAGCCAAAGAATATGGACCCTACCAAACTGACCAGAGAAGTTTTTCACCAAGGGTATTTATTGGGAGATTATGAAGCTGAACTAGAAAAAATTGATGTAAAATTATCTGCAATTACTAACTTGCTACAGAATCTGGTTCAAGCTACTCCTGCTATTCCTGTTTCATCACCCTCACATACATATGTACCAATGACCATATCTAACACGCCTGCAAAGTTTCTGTTGCCAGAGAAATATGACGGTAAGCCAGCTGATTGGGGGGGGGGGGGTTAAATCAGTTTAAATCAGTTTCGGCTGCATTTCCTCAAGTACCTAAAACCTTTAACTCTTCTCAGGCCAGGACTACATTTATTATTTCCAAATACAAACTGAAAGAGAAGCATGTTCTATAGTATGGTTACCACCTTTTAGTCCAATTATGCTTTTCACTGAAGAGAACACTTCTGAAGCATTTCAATTTGATTCCACCTAACATTGTCAGCAATCCTCCTCTGAACAAAGAAATTGGCAACCCCGGACAATTATTTCTGCCTCTTTTGGCCCTCAACAGTGAGATGTAGCCATATCCCTATAGGCAAATTGGGCAAGGAGTCTGTTACGGTACCAACAGTGTACCAAGGGTTAATACCAGATGAACAATGTCCTGCATAGGGAATCAGCAATTCACAACCCAGCCAGTTTCAGGTTTAAAACAGAATGTCATTTATTAAAGGCTAGATGCCTAGTATTTATACAGGTTTGACCCCAGATGGGGGGGTTGAAAGACTCTTGTACATTTAGATAAAAAGGGGAAGACGCCCTTTTATGAAACAGTAGAATTACATTACTTAAATACTTTACTTAGGCAGATAACAACTTAAACACTTTTGGCTTGTCTTATCACCTAGCGTCTGCTCTCTGAGGGTGATTAAACAATGGCCTGTTTATTACTTAAATGTAATTATAGCACACAATAGCTGAGGCCAGAAAACCTGTCTTTAGAAATTAGTTTCTTAGCTAAACACAATTAACTCCTTCAGTCCTGACAGAAGGGTCTGTCACATATCTCCCCCCTTGTGGAACACTCCGGCAGACCCGGCTTGACCCTTTGGCGGGTCAACCTGGGGATGACCGGACTAGGAGGTGGTAGGCATGTCAGTTTGCCAGGACAATCCATCTGTATTCCCGTTATGAGAGAGAATTCCTGTCCATACAAAGAAGGGTTCAACTTTCTCAGTGCCCAGACTAGGGATAAACAGTCCTTCAAAATCCCATCAGCTTCTTTACGAGTTTTCTGTACCTGCTCTTTATAGGTATCCACAATCCCTTCATACTGACATAGGGTGCCCTTGAGTTGCTGCACCTCACTATGAGCCAGCGTCAGCTTCTCCTCAAGTGTCGCTAAGTTTGTCTTTAATGTTTCATGTCCCACTCTCAAGCTGGTGTTTTCTGCAGTCTGTCGGTGCAGCTTGTCTAGCAGAGATTCACGTTCTAAACGTGCTTTTTCCTCTGCGCTCCTCTTCTCCTTCATCAGCGCATTGTAATGGGACTTCCACGTATCAATAGCGGATAGAGATTTACTGAGCTCAGCGTCCTGGGGCTTAGCAGCAGGGGGGTCAGTCTCTGCTGCACGGATCTGAGCACGGGTAGTCACAGGGTTAACATCAGCGGGACCCATGGGAGCATAGGCAGAAACAAGGGGAGCCAAGTCATTTCCAAGAAGAACATCAGCAGGTAAGTCCTTCTTGACCCCCACATTCACAGGTCTAGCGCCCACTCCCCAATCCAAATGTACCCTGGCAACAGGTAGGCTGAACACATCGCCCCCTGCTACCCTCACAGCCACAGTGTCTCCAGTGTACTGTTTCTCAGACACCAAGTTCTTTTGAAGCAAGGTCATGGTAGCACCAGTATCCCGTAGACCACTGACCTTCTTCCCATTCACTTTAACCAGTTGTCGGTTATTCCGGTGGGCAGCTTGCACAAGGTCTGCCTCATGTAGGATGCTCCAGCATTCATGCGCCTCTACGTAGCGGGCCGCAGGCTGAGGGTTACGTGTGATTCCGCCGGCAGGTCTTCTCCAGGACTGTGCTTGGTTCGCTGCATTTAGGGGACACTCTGGTCTTTTGTGCCCTAGTTGCTTACATCCAAAGCATCGAATCGGTTGTGAGTAGCCCCGCGAATTGAACCGGGCTCTCTGAGGGTAGTTCGTGGCCAGATGCCGTGTGGTATAGTGGTGCGCCGGGGGTTGGTAACTGGCAGCTGCTGGGGTGACTGGGGGTCTGTACTCCACTCTAGCAGGGGGTTTAGTGGTAGCAGTGTCCAGTTTGCGGGCATCCGTATACTCATCTGCCAAGCGAGCCGCTTCATGCAGGGTGGAGGGTTTACGGTCCCGAACCCACTCTCGAACTCCTGCGGGGAACTTGTCGAAGCAATGTTCCAATAGGAATAGCTGCAGCACCTCTTCCCCAGATACGGCTTGGCACCCCGCTATCCAGTGAGCTGCTGTGCGGTGCACCTTACATGCCCACTCAAGGTAGGAATCTCCAGCTAATTTAACAGTGTCTCTGAACCGCCTCCGGTATGCCTCCGGTGTAACCGCATACCTGGAGAGCAGAGCCTCTTTTACAGTATTATAATCCCCGACTTCCTCATCTGGAATGGCCCGAAAAGCCTCACTGGCCCGGCCGGATAATTTTCCAGATAATATCGTGACCCAGTCCTCTGTGGGTACCTTGTGTAGTGCACATTGCCTCTCAAAATCCGCAAGGTACCCATCAATCTCTCCTTCTGTTTCCAGGAAGTTTTTAAAAGCTGCAAAATTTACTTTTCTCTTTTCCACTGGGTTTGCTGCAGCGCCGCTTTGGCGAAGTAGGTTGGCCTCCACAGCTGCTATGACCCGGTCGATAATTTCCGCAGATGGGTTGGGGCCATAATATGCCAGTCTTATTTTAACCGCCCGATCAAAGCTTGCTTCTTCAGGGGTTCTGTCTGCTATGCTGGGCCCATTGGTTCCTTCTGTTCCTGGTACTCTTTCCATCTTAGTCAGTATTGTAATAATCCCCCTCTTCCTGAGGTTACTGGCTTGTGTAGTTGCTCTTCTGGGCGATAAGGTTCATTCCGTCGCTTGCCACCAAATGTTACGGTACCAACAGTGTACCAAGGGTTAATACCAGATGAACAATGTCCTGCATAGGGAATCAGCAATTCACAACCCAGCCAGTTTCAGGTTTAAAACAGAATGTCATTTATTAAAGGCTAGATGCCTAGTATTTATACAGGTTTGACCCCAGATGGGGGGGTTGAAAGACTCTTGTACATTTAGATAAAAAGGGGAAGACGCCCTTTTATGAAACAGTAGAATTACATTACTTAAATACTTTACTTAGGCAGATAACAACTTAAACACTTTTGGCTTGTCTTATCACCTAGCGTCTGCTCTCTGAGGGTGATTAAACAATGGCCTGTTTATTACTTAAATGTAATTATAGCACACAATAGCTGAGGCCAGAAAACCTGTCTTTAGAAATTAGTTTCTTAGCTAAACACAATTAACTCCTTCAGTCCTGACAGAAGGGTCTGTCACAGAGTCCACATCTGGTCTTCCCCATCACCCCTAGGGAGTCTTTCCCCAGGGTCAAAATACAAATAGAAACAGAAAAAGAAGCATCCTTCCACAAATGAACAACAATTCAGTAGCTTGTTCTTTGTAACAGTTACCACCTAAGAGTAGCTTCTTTTAGACAAATTATGCTTTTATTATTTCCCTAATAAAAGGTAAGGCTCTATCATGGGTATCCCCTTTGTTAGAAATGGAAGATAAAGTGTTGCAGTAAGTTTACTGAGGAAGAAAAACTGAGACAATGTTCACAGGGACTTTTTTTTAATGTGGACAAAAAGGCCATCTCTTATTGTCTGGTCCCACTGGGCTGGGAAACGCACAAAATTGGTCCTGGCTGGAGTAGCTGTACTAAGTTTTACCTGTCAATCTCTTCGACAAAGGGTGTTTTTACCTGTGTCCTTTTATTTGTTGAACCTGCCTACTTCTTTTTTTATTTATTTTTTTATTTTTTATTGAGGTTTTTTACAAACATGAAAATACAAAGCAGGTGCTATAACATATATAACAACTTTTTCTTGAAGCATGCTACATTGGTATATTCTCTAAAAAACACAAAATGAATACTAAGATGTGGACATCTGAAACCTCCATTTTTTTATTTTCTTAATAGCTCTTGCGGGACTAATGAGCTGGTCGCTTATGGACCAATTGCTTTAGATGGCACTGACAAACTTAGTCCAATTTATGACCTTCTCAGGTCTATAGAAACATATTGTATCAGGGTGGGTCAAGTTATGGACCCTAGCATATGATTGTAATATGGGATCTTATATAGTATAACAGCGGGTAAGCACCGCTAATCCTTGCAATAAGGAAAGTAGGGGGGGGGGAGGGGTTCAAGATATAGCATAACACACCATGAAAGCTCCTGTTGTAGTTTATGCAGGCTGGGTATAAATGTAAACAAAGATCTGGGAATAGGGAAAGAGAGCAATGCAACAGTCACTAACTGATAAGATAGTAAGGTGTCATGTCAACCCATCTCATGAGAATCCCTAAAATGAACCCCTCAAACTGGCAGGCAGTCAATCGTCAATAGTTACCATCCCTATCCATGATAATAACCCTCCCACCCCTGCCTGCTAGCGGAAAAAGAAGGATCAATGTTCTCAAAAGTGGGGAGAATAATGCTCAATGCAATGCAATACTAAGCAGAACTCCCCTCAATTGCTAAAGGTAGGATATGGGGCACTATACTATATAGCTTTTTTAAGCTTAAAATATTAATACATTAGTAAAGTAAATCCAGAATGGAAGCAGCGCACATGTAGTACACATCAAAACCTTTGAGAGATATAGTAGCTTATGGCAAACATACAACAATAACATACAGTGATGCTAGTTTATAAACAATGGCAGTTTGCAAAAGCCTCACCAATTTAGGCCTCAAGATGTTTAGTCATTTTGGAGAAGAGTACTCTTTAAACCGCCCGTCAAACAAGTATTCAGGCTATTAATAAGATAATCCTCACTCACATCATCATAAGATACCATGGTTTAAAGCTAAAATATAAATTACGCATTTTGTCTTAACAGGTAGTAAACAAACATATAAATCTAGAAAATAGGGCAACCCCAAGTTGTCTAAATTAGCATCTCATATCATACCTGTACAGTACCGCCACGGACGCTATCAGCACCGCACAGGCAGGAAACCGTTTGGATTACTCATGTCATGGATAGATAAATATTAAATATGATGGAACTTACCAGAAGGTCCAGACCACCCAAAGCTTGTTTACATAAGGCCCCTTACCCACTGTATAGAATCAAGTCTAGCAGGCATCAATATACAGTAGATACAGCAATATAGTGCAAAGTGCTATCTCTTTTTAAAAAATGATATCAGAGTGTGAGCTTGCAGGGAAAAACATATGCTTAGTGTAGAAATATAGCAGCCCTATAAGTAAACATTAAGAACATAGGAGAGAAAGAGATGCAACTATATACCCACGAGGCATCCCCAGGAATGAGTGAATAATAGATCATGTGTTCCCCAGCAATTACTATACATGGTCCACGTCTTAAATATACAATTATCCCAGACTACTTAATCTTGAAAAAACATATTATGGTATAGACTGATGTATACACACTAAACCACATCGCCTCTGAGTTTAAGTAGATAATAAAGCAGAGAGGTCTGCATTCTCCGGTTTTTCCAAGCCTCAAACCAGCTAGGAATAAGTCCTTGTGTTACACTCAAACCGTTATACAAAAGAGACATGTTCTTATAATTCCACCAGGAAAGTACTGTTATCGCAAATGACCCACACTTGTCCATGGAAGAGTAGTATGGGCAAAAGAAGTTAGGGTAAAAGTGTGTCAATCCAGCCCCAGTTCGTTCACATACCCATCAAAGACAAAAACCTCCGAGCTAACCAATACCCAGACGGATCCAACTCCTAAACTGCACAGGGACCCGGAGACTCAAAGCCCTCAGAAGCAGCATATACACTAATCTAGTTCCAGCAGGCAGCAAAACGAGCAAGGCCAAGTCGGGTGTGCAGTCAAAAGATCCTTGGTAAGTTGCGCTGCAATGATGGCCGAGAGCATAAGGAGTGATGTGAAATTTCAGCCCTCAGCTGCACGCAGGAGCTAAGGACTTATTCAGACACCGGCCAGTGTCAGCGATAACAGGGCAAATATATCTGATGTGTAGAGTCTCCTGAAGGGGATGTTCTGCTCCTGCCTCTTGCTAGCTTTCATTGAGCTCTGTTACCTCTGGAAATGAAAGAATCTCGCCCCGCGGCTCAGGGGTAGTCTGGAGGCGTTCTATTTTGAAGCGCCATATTGTGGTCACTCCTGCTAATAGAAAATACCCTCTCCTCGGTAGGCCAGGCCGAAGAGACTCTATTCTCACCACTACATGCTGCAGCAAGCTCCTCAAAGTAGCAATCCAACTTGACATATAAGTATTTAAATGGGACCTCAGTGTGGTGTATGTGTCCTCCATATGTGCAACTCAAACAGGGCCACAGGACCATGCGCCTATGGCTCTAGATCGAATAATTATGGTGAGGGTAGACTGCTCTGAAGAGCTGCAAATTAGTTTCTTATCATGCTAGGAGCAACTAGAAGGCTCTAGTAATGGTTGTTAGCAAAATAGTAGGTAGTAGTTGGTCTCTTCAGCTTGCTAAGGATCAGAGCTCCATGAGATAGTAACCATCCATGTTGGTAGTTGGCTCGGCCCCCCCTGCCTACTTCTTTTAATGCCCTCGTTAATTCCAAATCTGCAGGAAATTTCCTGGGTGTTTCTTTTGCAACGCAGTATTTGATACCTCTTCTCCATAGACTTTAATGGAGCGTGCTAACTTAACACCAGACTTACAGCGCTAAGCCTGAAGGTAGTTAAATATTTTACATTCTAATGTTTCAATGGTTAGAAGAAAATGTTCTTTTCATTTTTAAATATATTTTTCTGATTATTTTTTGTAAAATAATATATCTATACCTATATACCTGTAAGAATATATAGGTATATATATATATATATACATATACAGTATTTGTGTATATATATATATATATATATATATATATATATATATATATATATATATATATATATATTTGGAATGTAAAATATTTACATTAAAAATACATAGTAAAACACATTCTAAAATATTAAAATTGATTAACAATTATTTTTAATTTGTGTGAGGGTGGTTTGGGAGTGCCTAATATCCTAAAATATTACAAAGCCATAACTCTCGAAAGAATCCTAGAATGGCACGGTAAGAAAGTGAACATGGGAGGGATCTTATTAGAAATTGACATTTTTGGAGAGTATTTCTCTCCTGGACACCCTACCTTCTGGCACATTATCTGTATCCAGACGATACAACAAACTATTGATTACAACCTTACCCCCCTATACTGCACTCTGGCATTCAGATGTAGGGGTCTCCCTAACTACTAAAGACTGTAGGAATAAATTTCACAATACATGCAAATCCTCTGCATTCTCTAAAAACGTGTTGTTTCACAAAGTGTTATTGAAGTGGTACCTTACTCCAGTCCATTTCAATTGTATCTACCCAACACAACAATTGTGGCTTAATGGGCACTATGTTTCATGTCTGGTAGCAGTGCAGGCTATTAACCCCCTTTTAGAAACAAATAGAAGCTGACTTTAAGTTGGTGCTTGGGGATGTCTTAATAATCACTCCATTTAATAGCAATGTTAAATTATAAGCCCAGAGAAATATGTAAAACTATATGGAATCTTTTACAGATAGGTTTGAATAGTGCAAAATCCATCATTGCACAAAAATAGATGTCCACTCACCCTCCCTCTTTCACTGAGTGTGTTCAGTACACAGCAGTCCTTCTTTCTTATGAAGAGTAGGTATGTTTTAGAAGAGGGAAACTCCCCCTTTATTATGACATTAAGTTATACTGCAATTCTATAGTGGGAGCCCTGCCACCCGATCATGTGTTATGTATCAACTAAAGCAAATTTTTCCCACTATGTGGCCTCTCCTCTAAGTTCTGGATGACCAGCCTTTCATCCATCCAAACTTTCATTTCCCTATATCCTTCCTTCCCCTATTATTACTCTTACTACTCTCCTCACTAATCTCATTTCCACTATCCCTATTATTTCCTTTCTTCTAGCTACTTGAGACATGACCTCGGCAAAGTCCCAGTGGTGTTCGTTTCTACAGCAGGAATTAATATTCATACTTGATTACTGTTTACTTTGTTCTTGTTCACTCCTTTAACTCACTAGTCTGATTTACTTTAGTTAGACTTCAAGTAAAAAAATAATTCAGTATTCACTGGCTCATGAAGATAATGTAATCCTCATTGCATTATAATTTTATGTTGGTGTCAGGGTGCCAGGAATCAGACTGAGACGAGAAGTGCAAAAATAATCACACCTTTATTAATAGCAAAATATAATAAAAAGTCCACAAGTCAAATAACAAGCCAGGAATCAAAACCAGAGCTGGTAGTCAGACGAGCCGAGTCAGGAGCCAAAGCGAATAGTCAGATGAGCCGGAATCAGGAACAAGGAAAACAGCAGAGTCAGGAACAAGCCAGGGATCAGGAACCAGGAAGGACGTCAGGCAGCCAGGTAATACACAGGAACTCTCACAAACAGGTCTGAGACAACGCAAAGGCAAAGCATACTGAACAGAGGCCCTTTAAATAATAAGTGATGACATCACAATTCTGAGACTGCATCCTGTCTCACATGGATGATGCACACCAGTCTGGCCATAAAAGGAAGTGCAGGAATTGAGCAGCATCTCCCACAATGCACCATAGTCAGGAAGAGAGGTGAGTAAAATGGCTGCCAGCAGCACATGGCAAACACAACAGGGAAAAAACCCTGACAGTTGGATAGCAGATTTACATAGACTTCCTTTTCCCATATTATGCTGGACTATCCGAATTCAAAATATTTGGATAAGAATTGCCTATTTGTAGCCTAGTTTTATGTTGAGTTAGGTATGCTGTAAAAAGAGTAATGATTTTTTTTATGCTTCTCTTGCGCTATGTCAAATATCAATAAAGACAAAAAATAAATAAAAAATAATTTTTCAAGTTATAGGTATTTAACTGGAAAAGGCTCCAAAGTGTATATATGTGTATATATTCATATACATGAGTATATATGGGTTTTTATGTGTGTGTGTGTGTATATATATGTTCCGTGTAAATATATAAGTTCCCACAAAAACAGAAACCAACCAGGATTTTTCCAAATCAAAGAGTCAAATTTATTGACGTTGTGGGGAATAAAACTCCCCTTCTTCAGAACATACAGTGTACACACAAAACCGTGCTTAAATACAGTGATACAACAAACAGAACCTCCTTCTTCCTGCTGTCAAAAAAAAGCATAAAAAAATGACTTTATTTCCGGTATAGTTACAAGTGAACTCAGAAGTTAACAACCTTCACTTCCGGTATTATCATATAACGTGATATTCAAACAAATGTGCAGAAAAAACATTCATAATATCATTAATAGGTTGTCATCATATTTACAAACTCATCAATGTTAGATACATCCTTATAATGTGCCAAAAATAATGATGTGCTTACAATCATATGTGCGGTCTCTAACCGTCAATCTCACATACCGTGGGACCAGAAGTTGCGTCACTTCTGGTTCCGGTCCTGCCGGAATAGCGTCATATCCGATGTCACTTCCGTAATATTTGTATACAAACACATATACTTACTTTGAAATCATGTGGACCTTATGTCAATACCTAAACAATGCAAATCTGGAAATATAGGCAGCCAAAATATAAGGCCACTCGTGAATACCAATATGTGTTGAACATACACCAATTCTCAAAAACAATACAGTGATGGTACAACTTAATTAAAACATAGAGGATGAGCATCAGTATAAGTAGTTATGGCTCAAATACATGGTAATATAGGATATGGCTTCTAATTGGATACAGGAACAAATATCGTAGAATTATATAGTGTAGGCTATACAATAATAAATCAACATCACATATTGGCAACATTGTTACCACATTACTCATAAATTAACCCCTAATCAGGACATGTTGTGACTCATTTTCTGCAGTATGTGTCAGAGCCACTAGTAAAGAACGGGATCACTTATCCAGGTCTAGGGGGTACTTATGGTGATCACGTGAACTACATGTAATCCTCGCCATCACACAAAGACACCATTGACTCAGGTGTGGGGTAAGAATCCTGTCCATAGGCGGAAGACCACCCTCACCCAGTCCCCATCCACAACCAAATAGTGTCCCCTCCCACCATGTCACATAACTACATAACTTTATGACAATGCTCCAAAGTCTGGTAAAGAATTGAGTCCTTTAGGCTGTATGGTCTCCAATCGAAACATCCACTCTGCTTCTCTCCTAAGAAGCAGCTTGTTCCTATCACCTCCATGAGGCATTTTGGGGATGTGGTCAATAAGGATCACCTTAATGGCTGATACTGGATGGTTTGCTGTCAATCAGTGACGTTCTACTGGTTGTTCGGATTCTCCTTTCTTTATGGCCTGTCTAATTGCGGCTTGATGGTTGGCCATTCTTTCATGGATAGTCCCTTGAGTCTTCCCCACGTAATGTAAGCCACATGGGCAAATTATCATGTACACAACATGCTTAGAAGTACACGTAATAGGATGGTTAATGATATATTTCTGGTTGCCATGCGGATGGTTAAAATTTTTAGTAGCTATTATATTACAAGTGGTACAATTAGGGCACCGAAAGCATCCCTTTGGTTGTGGTTTTACGATCTTCATCTGTGTAGTATTTAATGGGGTCTGAAATGACCAACAAATCTCTGCGATTAGTATTGCATCTGTATCCAACAATAGGGCGAGTGTCTTTCACAAATTTCAGTTTCGGATCCGAGATTAAAATATGCCAATGTTCTCTAATGGATTGTCCAACCTTAGAGGTGTTAGGGGTGAAGGTGGTTGTAAAAATAATGTTCTTTCCAGTGTTTTTTTGCTGTTTTTCGTTCTTGGATAATAGTGTCTCCTGTTTGGCATCCTTTAACTGTTTTTTGACTGCTTCAAGGACAGTGGGTAAATACCCTCTTTGTGCAAATCTATTTTGCATCTCTCGTACCTTGTGACTCCCCCTTCTCTCTGCTAGAGTTGTTTCTAATAGCTCTAATATATTGTGATTTGATAATCTGTCTGACAAGGGAAGGGGTATGGCAACTATTGGACATCAGTAAGGAGTTACGATCCGAGGGCTTGGAGCAGTGACTTGCTGTCATAGGAGGCAGGTGAGGCACAGAGTGAGAGCTGAGGTCTTGTTGTGTCTCCCTCCCTCCACAGTGTAGCCCGGAGCCAGGTCAGTGAGAGTTGCAGCAGCTGCCGTGCTGTTCTCCCCGGGGCCCGGCATGACCCAGACCCACATTGCTGAGTGATCCCAGACCCATCCCATAGACGAACGGTGTCAGTTTTGTGACAGACAGGAGCCAGCCAGGTCAGTGAGAGAGCTGCAGCTGCCATGCTGTTCCCCCCGGACCAACCCCAGCAGTCTCACTGGTTCTCTTACTTGCTAAAGTTCTGTACTGCTTCCCCAGATCCAAGCTCCTACATAGCTTTTCCTTACACTATTTCCATGCATACAGCAATAAAACACTTCCCCAGCACACAACTCTGTCCAAATACCCAATACTCTTCCTGTACACAGCAACACACCAGCTCTCTGTTTCACTGCTCACCAGCACATATTTAAAGTGTGCTCCCTGCTGCACTGAGGGATCTCACTGCTCCCCCATGTTCCTTTTCTGTGTCAGCATCATGGTATTGTAAATCAAAAAAGGTGACCTTGCTGTGACTCAGTGGCAGAGAATCAACGTGAGGAGAAATACATTTGCGTATTGATTCTATTCATTAGGAGGAAAATATCAAATTCTTATTTGATATATAAGCACATATTCATATATTTCATATATGCACCTCTCTATAAACATACATGCATGCATAACTATACATCCAAATAAGCACAGTCCATGTATATATATTTTATATATTATAGTTGCACTGTAGTATAGCTATAGCTTTGCAGTTTATGTTTGCTGGACTGATTATGTAAACCCTGTTTTTCAGAATTAGTAACTTTGGAAACAAATGTCTGTGGTTTTGTGGATAGTGATACACAAGCTGGAAATTCTAAAAAATTGAATTAAGTGATGAAAAAGGTACTTCCTCCTTTTCTACATTGAAAAAAATTAGCCATCTTTATGACATTTTCATGCAGAAGATTTTATTTTCTAGTAGGAGCCTTTCTTTCTTTTATTGTTTTTGTTGCTGAGATATAAAAGTTTATGTCCCTTATTTCTAGCATACTCAGTAGAAGAAACATAAAAAAATGAGTGAAGACATGCTCAATAGCAATTTGGCTGTGGGGGTTTGAGGGAGATGAATTCCCCAATATATTAGTCTGTATGGCATTATAGCCTGTAAATATATAAGTGGAAGTCAGACTTAATTCACACACACAATATGTACACAACATGAACATCACACTAGCTCACTTCAAACACACACACACACACACCACACAAACCACATTAAAAACTATATATACAAATACACAACACATACACTATACTCACCCTAAGCACAGGGACACAAACTACAAATTAACACCACAAAAACACACACTACATGCAAGCAAAACACAAATTCTAAATACCCATAATACACAAACATATATATCTATATAGGGGGCTTGTAAAAATATCAATAAATTCAGAGGTCTGTTAAGAGTTATGGCATTTTTCATTATATAGAGTAAGCGGACTAGTAGTTTTTAATTTCCTTCTTTTCTGACTAGCAAATTTATCCCCTTACTCCTAAACCGCCAGCACTACACTATTAACCCCTAAAACGCCAGCCCCCACATTGCAATGTCTGCACTACACTATACACACCTAAAGTGTGTATTGTAAGATATATTCTGTAATCTGTACATTACAACTACTACAATCAATGTTGTCAACAAGCTTAATGCCCTGTGTTTTATAGCACTAATTTAAATTTAATGTCTGTCAGTGTCTATACTTAAACTATAGACAGACATTAAATTTAAATTAGTGCTATAAAACAGGACATTAAGCATAACAAAAAAGAATTAGTAATAACACTCACAATATTTATTCAGACTGCTTCCTAAGATATGGCAGAACATTATCAGCTGGTTACTAAGACACTATTGTTGTGAATCTATTGAGAAGTGTGCTCAACTGCTCAATTCCAACATAACATGTCATACAAGAAATCAATAGAAAAAATAAAAATAATAATAATAATACATATAGGGACCAATTTGTGACAGGGTTTTTGAAGTTATTTTGCAGTGTGCAACTGTTTAAATAATAGGGGGGGCTGGAGTGAGAAATAATGAAACTATATTTCTCAAAATGTTTTTTATTGCACATAATTAAACAAGTTTAATCTGCAGCACAATTTACACTGTATATGCCATGCTTGACACTGTGTGTGTGAGTATATAACAGTGTATCTGTGTGTGTTTCTGTGTTTGTTTGTGTGAGTGTATAAGAGTGTATCTGTGAGTGTATCTGCGTGTGTGTGTTTGTGTGAGTGTATAAGAGTGTATCTGTGAGTGTATCTGTGTGTGTGTGTGTCTGTGTTTGCATGAGTGTATAAGAGTGTATCTGTGAATGTATCTGTGTGTGTGTGTCTGTGTTTGTGTGAGTGTATAAGAGTATATCTGTGTGTGTGTCTGTGTTTGTGTATAAGAGTGTATCTGTGTGTGTCTGTGTTTGTGTATAAGAGTGTATCTGTGTGTGTGTCTGTGTTTCTGTGAGTGTATCTGTGTGTTTGTCTGTGTTTGTGTGAGTGTATTAGAGTATCTGTGTGTTTGTGTGAGTGTATAAGAGTGTATCTGTATGTGTGTCTGTGTTTGTGTGAGTGTATCTGTGTGTGTGTCTATGTGTGTCTGTGTGAGTTTATATGTGTATTTCTGTGGTTAGGGGGCCCAATCAATGGTATAGTAAGGGGCCTAAAAATTTCTAGTGGGGGCGCTGCCAGGGGTGGAACTACAGGTGCGGATAGTAAAAAAAGAAAATGACATATGTTAAACACATAGTAGAAGTACCACTCAGGCCTCACACAACACCACTGGTCCTGAATGGAAACTGACACTGATACAATTATCAGCACTAGTAGCGTGATTCTGAGGTGTAACTAGCGCTGCTGAATGTATTAACAGCAGTTTCCACTCAGGACCAGCAGTGCAGTACTATGTATTTAACCCATTTGCTAGGGTTAAACATGTAGCGGTGCAGGTCACTAGTCTTAATACTGCATGCTCTACAGAAAAAGAGTATGTAGTTTTTCAACTGTAATGTCAATTTAATATATATATATATATATATATATATGTGTGTGTGTTTCTTAAACCAGTGCCTCACCAGCATCTGAGGTCACCGCACATCACTGGCTTGGAGTACAAAGTTGTCTCCAAACCCGTCTGTTCTTTAGTGATCAGCAGGTCCAAGAATTCAATTTGATGTTTACTAAAGGGCATCTTAAACCTGGCTGTAGCGTCAGTATTATTGAATTCTTGGAACCACTCATGCAGACTGTCGGAGCTCCCTCTCCAAATCAACAAGAGGTCGATGATGTACCTCTTGTAAAACATTACCTGAGGTACATCCTTTTACCATAAGTAACAGTTTTCAAAACCTGCCATGAATAAATTGTCATAAGATGGGGCCATATTTGACCCCATCACAGTGTCTGCCACTGCCAAAAGCCTGCCAAAGTCTTTACCAGACTTTGAAGCATTGTCATAAAGTTATGTAGTTATGTGACACGGTGGGAGGGGACACTGGTGGTTGTGGATGGGGACTGGGTGGGGGAGGTCTTCCGCCTATGGACAGGATTCTTACCCCACACCTCTGAGTCGAGGATGTCTTTGTGTGTTGGCGAGGATTACATGTAGTTCACGTGATCACCCCTAGACCTGGATAAGTGTTCCTGTTTTCTACTAGGGGCACTGACAAATACTGCAGACAATGAGTCACAACATGTCCTGATTAGGGGTTAATGTATGAGTAATGTGGTAACAATGTTGCCAATATGCAATGTTGATTTATTATTGTATAGCCGAAACTATATAATTCTGCGATATTTGTTCCTGTATCCAATTAGAAGCCGTATCCTATATTACCATGTATTTGAGCCATAACTACTAATACTGATACCCATCCTCTATGTTTTAATTAAGTTGTACCATCACTGTATTGTTTTTGAGAATTGGTGTATGTTCAACACGTATTGGTATTCACGAGTGGCCTTATATTTTGGCTGCCTATATTTCCAGATTTGCATTGTTTAGGTATTGACATAAGGTCCACATGATTTCAAAAACAAGTATATGTGTTTGTATACAAATAGTACGGAAGTGACGTAGAATATGACGCTATTCCAGCAGGACCGGAACCGGAAGTGACGCAACTTCTGGTCCCACGGTATGGGAGATTGACGGTTAGAGACCGCACATATGATTGTAAGCACATGATTATTTTAGGCACATTATAAGGATGTATCTAACACTGATGAGTTTGTAAATATGATGACAACATATTAATGATATTATGAATGTTCACTTGTAACTATACCGGAAATTATGTCATTTTTGGCGCTTTTTGACAGCAGGAAGAAGGAGGTTCTGTTTGTTGTATCACTGTATTTAAGCACGGTTTTGTGTGCACACTGTATGTTCTGAAGAAGGGGAGTTTTATTCCCCGCAACGTCAATAAATTTGACTCTTTGATTTGGAAAAATCCTGGTTGGTTTCTGTTTTTGTGGGAACATATATATATATATATATACACACACATTATAGCCATTTCCAAACACCTTGTCATATAGTGTATTCATTTGAATCCTTACACTTTATGCAAGGTCTTCACTTGTGCTAACTTGAAGAGTGCAAAATTATTTTGTGGTCGAGTGCACTTGTTTACTTTCAACTTGTAATACACATGCAAGTTAGCATGGTTGCGATATTGCTTATCACAACCCATAATAACTATAGCGCACCACTTTTAATCTAGCAATTTAACGTTAAACCAATAATTCCATGTTTGTAGCATTTGGCCTATATTTGCTATAAATTACTTGGAAACATAGACATATGGGGTATTCCTATAATTGGGACAATATAATTAAATTATTTGGAGATATTATTCTTTAGCTACACTAGTTTTGTAGAAACCGTTAGAAAGAAAACTTCAAAAAAATACTTTTTTTTCCATTTTCACAATTTTTCAGTATTAAATTCTAATTTATTGTAATTTTATTTATAGGGTATCACTAGAAAGGCCTGTTTCTCTGTTAAAAAACGATGTATAATATGCATGGGTGCACATAACCTGAGAGCGCAAAATTAAAGTGAAACCAATAGTGAGCAAAAATGCCAAAATTGTTTGTGTCCTTTAAGCACAGAACCTGGGGAAAACATTGGTCCATAAGGGGTTAAAACATTTCCTTTTAAATCCCTAAAAGAAAATACTTGACATCAGATTTACCATTAAGATCTATAAAAAGTACACAGGAATATAATTACCAGATTAAGCTATTTACTGATTTACAAATACTTGGTTAATCAAACTGGCAATCGTTTGGTACAAATTAAATTTATAAAGCTGTTGTTTTTTAGAAGAGAATTTTAGGATTACACATAAACGTCTCATTTGTAATTCTAAAAATAGAAAGTCTACAATAGTGAAATAACTCGTGGGGAGGTCTTGGTGTACTGTTTACATGTTAGTAGAATAAAGAAAGGTTAAAGAAAAATACTTTTATGGACGTCTTTGAGAGCAAAATTTAAATGATTTGCTAAGAATATCCCTAGAACTTTTTGTGTTTGAAGTAGACAGGAGCATAAAGCTGCATTTTGTAAAATAACTAATTAATCAGGGATTTTTTTCAGAACAAAAAAGTTACTACTTTTAGATGTCTGACTAATAGAGAGGGTTTAAATATTGTATAGTTTTTTTTTTTTAATCTTGAATGTCTGCAGCCTACAATTCATCTGAATTAATGGCTATTTTGTAGCTGTTTTATGTTAATGTCTAAAGTAACTGAAAAAATAAAAAGCCTTGGGAACTGAACAGCTTGGTAGTTTAATTGAATCTGGCATCATTTATTTTCTTACTCAATAACAAGGTAAAAAAACAAGGTTAACAATTAAAAGCATTTGACACAGGATCAAATATGTCTGAAAAAGTCTAAATAACAAAAGTTACAAAGAGTTATATGATTACAACATATTAAAGAGTTCAGTGTGCATTTAAAGTCTTTATCTAGATTATTGTAGCATTTAGTTAAAGTAAACTTAGAGCCTTAAATGCAGCTATCAAGGTTCTTCTTTTTTAAGTGGGTGGCATCGGACAGTTTGTATTTGGGGTCTCTCTAGTTTTAGGAATTGTTGCACTAGATAGGGGTCTCTTTCGAGTGCAAGGGAATATGATTGATAAAGCCTTAATAGTTGTGAGCTTTAATGCACCATGTAGGATGCAGTTTTGCAGTAAGGATTATTAAGGTAGAGTAGAGATGTAACATTTCCAGATATTTTAAATCCATTGGAAAACAAATGTTTTTTTTTTTCCCTGTTTTATTCTGGGGGGGAAAATGCAGAGCGGAGTATTCTTACAAATTGAAGGGAATTTTGCTACATTGGGAACATAAAATACAGTGAGCTAAATTACAAGTGGAGCACTAAATTATTGTGTGCCCGCAAACATGCAAGTCATTTAAATCTGCCCTAAATGGCCCCAAAATACTGTGTAGTCTATTTTATTAAAAAATAAACGACTAGATTACGAGTTTTGAGTTATGAGTAAAAAAAGTGCCTTTACATTGCGGTCTATGGGAACTGTGTGTATATACATATATAAATATATCTTTATGTGTTAATATGTGTATATACAGATATTAACACATAAATATATACATATATAATAATATACATATATATTTAAACATGCTGCCATTGCTGTGCTACTTACCCCCTTCGCTGCGCTGAAGCTCTAATGCCGTCATCAGAACAAGGCTTCCAAAGGAGAGCCTTGCCTCCCAGCAATGTGAACGTGAGGTTGCGTTCGCATTGCTGACAACTTGTAAAAACATTGCACATTAGCATGCGCTGGTATTACAAAGTGGAGCACAAATTTTGCTTTTATGGAAGCGATATTTAGCGCTCCACTTGTAATCTGTCACAGTGTGTATATATACAGTATCTCACAAAAGTAAGTACACCCCTCACATTTTTGTAAATATTTTATTATATCTTTTCATGTGACAACACTGAAGAAATGAAACTTTGCTACAATGTAAAGTAGTGAGTGTACAGCCTGTATAACAGTGTAAATGTGCTGTCCCCTCAAAATAACTCAACACACAGCCATTAATGCCAAAAACATTAAAAAGCATATTTATGCAATATTCCTATTTAATAAAGTGTTTTACTGTATATTTACTGTAAATATTTCCCATTCCTATGTTTTTCCCATATTTTTAAATATATATATCTATATATATATATATATCTGTAAATATCTATAAAGGTATAGATATTTATTTTACCAAAAAAAAAACATCAGATATATTTAGAAATATCTATTTAGGATAAATAATAATAAATAAATAAAACATATTATGCTATGTGAAGAACAATGGAATGTGAAATATTAATATTTCATGTTTGGTTATTGCACTTGGTTTATATGCGATTAAGTTTGCTGGACTTGTTGGGTGTTAGTTTTTTTTTCCATTTTCATGCTTCATTGAAGGCTATGGGGAAATAGGTTAACATGGTCACAATATTCCAAGTTCAGCCTTTTACGCTCATCAGGTTAGCACTTTTACAAAAACTTTTTACTTTCAACTCGTTATCAGTGCGATACCAGACACGCATAAAAAAACTTGCTTTTAGCTGAGTTAATGTGAGAGCGGGAGCGATAACAAGTGCATCACTAGTAATCTAGCCCTCAGTAAATAATAAACTAAATTTGCTTTTTAAAACTTTATTTTTGTTACAAAAGTTTCAAAGTCTGGGTATGTTAAGAACACATGCACTACAACCCTGAAAAAGTTGGGACTGTATGGAGAATAAAAATACAAAAACAAAAAGAGATATTAGAAAATTAATTCATTCAACATTTGGCTAGATTACGAGTTGTGCGTTAGGGTAAAAAAGCAGCGTTAAGAGGTCCTAACGCTGCTTTTTTTTAGCCCACTGGTATTACGAGTCTTGAAGGTTTAGGTTGACCGCACACTTGTTTGGACTTACCGCAAAACGACTTACGTAAACTCTGTAAAGTCTTTTTTCTATGGGACTTCCATAGCGCTGATATTACGAGTCTGTCCCGGGAGGCCAAAAAAGTGAGCGATACACCCTACCCTGTCAAGATCCCTAACACATTTAAAAGTCAGTAGTTATGAATTTTACACTACAACGCTGTAACATAAAACTCATAACTAAAGTGCTAAAAAGTACACTAACACCCATAAACTACCTATTAACCCCTAAACCGAGTCCCTCCAGCATCGCAAACACTATAATAAAAATTTTAACCCCTAATCTGCCACTCCGGACACAGCCGCCACCTACATATTTATGATGGACCCCAAATCTGCTGCCCCCAACATCTCTGACATCTACATTATATCTATTAACCCCTAATCTGCCTTCCCCAATGTCGCCACCACCTACATTATATTATTAACCCCTAATCTGCTGCTCCGGACACCGCCGCCACCTACATTATATGTATTAACCCCTAATCTGCTGCCCCCAACATCACCGACACCTACATACTATTTATTAACCCCTAATCTGCCTTCCCCAATGTCGCCGACACCTACATTATACATTGTAGCTAGCTTAGGGTTTATTTGTATTTTACAGGCAAGTTTGTATTTATTTTAACTAGGTAGACTAGTTAGTAAATAGTTATTAACTATTTACTAACTACCTAGCTAAAATAAATACAAATTTACCTGTAAAATAAAACCTAACATATGTTACACTAACACCTAACACTACACTACAATTAAATAAATTACCTAAATTAAATACAATTACCTAAATTAAATGAAATTAGCTAAAGTACAAAACCCCCCCACTAAATTAAAGAAAATAATAAACAAATTACAAGATATTTAACCTAATTACACCTAATCTAATAGCCCTATTAAAATAAAAAAGCCCCCCCAAAGTAAAAAAAAACCCTAGCCTAAACTAAACTACCAATAGCTCTTAAAAGGGCCTTTTGCGGGGCATTGCCCCAAGGTAATCAGCTCTTTTACCTGTAAAAAAAAAATACAAACAACCCCCCAACAGTTAAAACCACCACCCACACAACCAACCCCCCAAATAAAATACTATTTAAAAAAATCTAAGCTCCCCATTGCCCTGAAAAGGGCATTTGGATGGGCATTGCCCTAAAAAGGGCAGTTAGCTCTTTTGCTGCCCAAAGTCCCTAACCTAAAAATAAAACCCACCCAATACACCCTTAAAAAAACCTAACACTAACCACCTGAAGATCGACTTACCGGGAGACGTCTTCATCCAAGCCGAGCAGAAGTGGTCGTCCAGACGGGCAGAAGTCTTCATTCAGACGGCATATTCTATCTTCATCCGCTCGGAGCGGGTCGATCTTCAAGACATCCGACGTGGAGCATCCTCTTCTGCCGACGGACTAATGACGAATGAAGGTACCTTTAAGTGACGTCATCCAAGATGGCGTCCCTTAGATTCCGATTGGCTGATAGAATTCTATCAGCCAATCGGAATTAAGGTAGAAAAAAATCCTATAAATAGGATTGAGCTCACATTCTATTGGCTGATTGGAACAGTTAATTCCGAATGGCTGAATACATATAATATAGGTGGCGGCGGTGTCCGGAGCGGCAGATTAGGGGTTAATAAGCATAATGTAGGTGTTGGCAATGTCGGGGGCAGCAGATTAGGGGTTAATAAGTGTAAGATTAGTGGTGTTTAGACTCTGGGTTCATGTTAGGGTGTTAGGTGTAGACATAACTTTTTTTTTTTGAATCAAAGATTTTTATTGAGGCAATACAAGAAAAAGAAAGAACATAAACATAATATACATTTTACATCTCTTTGATAAATTCTGCATACAAGACATTGTTTATCCATTGGACAATGAAACCTTTACATATAAGAGAATGAAGAAATCTTAATTCAGATATTATATGAGTATCTCACCAAAAGAACTCAATGAATATAGGGGACATTGTATGCAAGTACGAAATCAAATACATATAATCAAGCATTACCTCTTTTTTCCTTTTGTTTCCTATATAAACGCATAAGATAGTGATAGATTTTAAACAACCCGAAAAACTTATACTTCTTATAGAATGATATGTTAATTATAAAATATGCGTATTTATTATCTGAGAGTTTACAAATTATGGGGGATCATAACAAGTTGCTCCTACTAGATACACGTAAGTGGAGGGCGAAGTGCCTCATTTTCTTTGTGGACAAAAGGCTAAGAGCAACTTATAACAGAATGATATCAATAGCGGGTAAATACCGCTTATTTGTCCACCTAAAATGGGGGTGGACAGTAGCTAAAGGTGAAGGTGGGGGGGGGAGACGGAGCCATAGGTTATATTGAGTGAGCCCCTCTCCTGGGGAAATGTCAGCTATAGACGATGCGGGAAAAAGGAGAAGGGGTATGACCCGCAGGCAACCAGTACTGGCGGGAAAGGAAGGAGAGGGGCCCAGCAGTGACAGATAATTTGTACAAGCCATCTCAATATCATTTTCTTGAGAAAGAACGATAATAAGCCTTGCAGAGTAATTCTCATATATATCCTTAGTATAGAAAAGATGGTAGCTATAGGTAGGAGTGGCATCCCAATTGAGATAGAGTATAGACTGTCTCTGTAAGGCCCTAGCTGGGATGATATTAGCCAGTATGCATCACCTTAAGGCATTCAACAATAACACAAGCCCGCGGACATTTGGAAACTAAGATATGTAAATGAACCTATTATATACATAATCTGCATTATTTAGATTGTATTATTGGGTAATAAACTAGAACATAAATATTTATTGACCATTTGGGCACATAATATAATAAGCGATAATAAGCTCGTAGCTGTGAGACTTGAATTGCCACCCCACTGATACGGCCTTATTCAAACATGCAACTAACATAGCAAAACACCATGCATCACCAATGTGAAACTATGGCTAGTGTAAGCTAAGGAACTCATCTGGGTATGACATATTGATTATTCTATGTAAGCTAAGCTCGCATTTTAGCTGGCCCAATCAAAAGGAGCTGTCGATACATTAGTGTGCCATAGCTGGTTAATATAGTATAGCGAAGTTTATAGCAAATGTACCAAGTAAGGATGTAGAATATTAGAAAGCACCAGTAAAATGTTTAACTCTAGAACAGCATGTTAGGAATACATTATCAATCATACCACAGCATTTCTGCTAAATCTGACCTACTGCTATGCATAAAATCTTTTATACAACTAGTCAATATAGTAATAGAAGTAGTTTGTTACTAGGACCAAGTCTACTTGACATTTATGAATAGGAGTACAACCCTAAGCAAAGGCATGAACACAGATAATACACAAACTTGGAGTGCAATGGGAATTTCAACTGTAGGAGCAAATATTTAAGGCTAGCATATGAGTGGTTCTAGCAGGTACGGACAAATTAGACCCTAACGTTTAACAGTTAATCAATGTAGAGATCTGATAGGGAGTGAAACCAATAATGGACTTTTAAGCTAATAGTGGGGCACATAAGAACTGTAGTAAAAGTCTGTTGGTGCGCAAATATTGAAATTAAGTGCACATGTTGTCTTAAGGCAGCTGGTGTTATTGTCTACATCCACTACTGACTGTTTCATTTGGGTGGGGGGGGGGTATATGTGTTGACAAAACTTAAGACATTCAAAGTGTCGAGGTCATACACAGAGATATGACAAAACCCCATAAAAATACTAAGCAATTACACTTTGTGAACAGACTTGTGACTAAAAAAGATGTAGAGAAGCTGTCTTAAATTACACCATGAGATGGATGGTTTTGTCAGGCATTAACACATTTTAACAAAATCAGGAAATCTATACCTAGATATTCGTTGCCTTTTCCTTAGAGTAACTGTAGATATAAAGTGAGGGGAGAGAAATGATCTCAAATAAAGATTGGATACTGGGATCCAAAGCTTAACTTAGTAAACACACACAACTTGTAGGTTATATAAGCAAGGGTTAAATCCCCTGTAACAGGCCCCTTTCCAAAATGGCATTATAAACACATAGCAATAGGGAATGCTCATCCACGTTAACAATTGCTTGATATAACAAACTGCTATTATAAGGTATTGCTTATTTAACATTATCTATATAGGGCAGTAAATAATTAACATAATAAAAATACGCTAGTATACTTCAATACAACTACGGATCAGTTATTAGTCAGTGTGTGGTTATATACTTGTAAGAGACCTGTAACCAGTGTGGGCACGATCAGAAAGTCCGAAGGCTGAAGTTGGCATGTCTTTATCCCAATTCCCCTAAGGGACAGTCATTTGGCAGTAAATCAGCTCTCCTGATCCGTCCGATATTCTCTAGAAAAAGAAAGAGCCTACCCAATTCCAACTCGGGTATCAGAACATTCCCCTCTAATGGAATCAGTGTGACTCTGGGTGAGTCCAGGCAGAGAGTAACATTTAGGGGGCAACTTCAAGTGGGCTTCGGGATCTAGTGACTTGCTCTGCAGCGTCTCCGTGTCTGTGCTTGTCAGGTCAGACTCCATGTTGAGATTAGGAGGGTGAGATGTGACATTTAGGTTACCGCTCCGTCTCCTTCTTTTCACTTGTCTCAGAGCCGTCTTCAGCAGCATTGCGCCATGCCGCTCAGGATCAGTGCCTACATCTGAGAGCTGCGTAGTGCTGTGTCGTTCACAGGGAGGTATCCGATCTCTCAGCTCAGGACTGGGTCTCTGGATAGTTGTGCTGAATACTCCCTCGGCCTCCCGATGCGTATTCAGAATCCCTGTCGGTATATCATAAACACCAGCCACCTCCTCAATTCTCTCTGGTGGCAGCTCAAGCTGTTGTAGAGTCATGGCGGCTCTCAATTCCCCAGTAAGAGCTCGTCGGTGGTTGTCTAGCAAAAGCTCTAAATCATGAAGTGCAGCTATGATTTGCCTTGCCATGATGTAGATTATAGAGCTCTAAGACAATAGAAGATTTTACAATAAATAAAGAGACGGTGCTTAGTCGTTTTCAGAGTGGCGGTCCACCCCATGTCACGATCTTAGCAAGTAGAAAAGTCTTTGTATTTGTTACTTAGTCCGTTATTTGTCTCCCATAGCCTCAAATCCTATGTCCTCTTGTGCTATTACATGTTAAAAGGTCGAATAATGGGGAATAAAAGATCTCAACTTGCCATAAATATAAGTATTTTTTGAGTAAATATCAGGAGCTCAAGTATGGCACGTCTTGTAGCTTCGGCTGCTGGCTCCGCCCCCCAGACATAACTTTTATTTCCCCATAGGAATCAATGGGGCTGCGTTAAGGAGTTTTACGCTGCTTTTTTGCAGGTGTTAGACTTTTTCTCAGCCGGCTCTCCCCATTGATTCCTATGGGGAAATCGTGCATGAGCACGTTACACCAGCTCACCGCTGACTTAAGCAGCGCTGGTATTGGAGTGCGGTAATGAGCAAAATTTTGTTCAACGCTCACTTCTTGCCTTTTAACAACGGGTTTCTGAAAACTCGTAATACCAGCGCTGTAGGTAGGTGAGCGGTGAGGGAAAACTGCTCGTTAGCACTGCACAGCCTCTAACGCAAAACTCGTAATCTAGGTGATTATTAACACAATATTTGATGTTTACTTTGTGAATTTAATGTATTTTTGAAAATATCCACTAATTTCAAATCTGATCACTGCAACACGTTTCAAAAATTTAGGACTAATAGTGATGTGGCAAGTTAAAATAAGAAGGTGATGTGAAACAAGGGAGACAATCGTGTAATCATAGTATATAAGGAGCCTCCAAAAAAGGCCTAGGCCTTCAAGAGCAAAAATGGGTTGAGGCTTGCCTATCTGCCAGCAAATAATCTATTACTTTGAGCACAACATTCTCCAAAGACAAATCGGTAGGATTTTGGGCATTTCACCTTCTACAGTGCACAATATAATTAAAAGATTCAAGGAATCCGGATAAATCTTGGTGCGTAAAGGGCAAGGCCGAAAACCACTTCTGAATGCACGTTATCTCCGATCCCTCAGATGTCACTGTCTTAAAAATTGTCATGAGTCTGTAATGGATATTCTGACATGGGCTCAAGAGTACTTTGGTAAACCTTTGTCAGTCAACACCATTCGCTGCTGCATCCACAGATGCAAGTTAAGACTTTACTATGCAAAGCAAAAGCCTTTAATCAAAACTGTCCAGAAGTGCCGCTGACTTCTAGGCTCAGTCTCATCTGAGATAGACAGTAGCACAGTGGAATCATGTTTTGTGGTCAGACAAGTCAACATTTCAAATAGCTTTTGGAAAAAACAGCCATCGTGTTCTCTGGGCCAAAGAGGAAAAGGACCATCCAAGCTGTTATTAGCGTCAGGTCCAAAAGCCAGCATCTGTAATCTGAATTTTTAATGACTGTCCCAACTTTTTGGTTGTATAAGTAACCTCTTTTGCCAGTACATGAGAATAAAGTATCCCTCCTATCCCTCCCAACCAAACAATGAAATACAGAAGAAACCATCAACATAACAAAACAAAGGAGGTCCCTCTTAGTCCTGTTTGTTAAAGTGCCTATTTTATGAGATTGCACTTTAACAAAATAAGATGGGAATGTCCCCTGGCTGTCAATGCTTCCTTATAAGAAGAATCTGATTGGGCGAGCCATTGCAGAAAAATATATTGCTTTTGCAAGAGCTTGATCAACTTTTTCCTGATTTTCAGGTGTCATCCTATATATAAATTAAGGTATTATTATTGGCAACATTCGCTTACTTAAAGAGGCTGCTGGTGGAGGAGCCCTTTGTGATGATGCGGCTGTTACAAAAGGAGCAGAAAGAGTGTTTCTGGAATTGGAACAATGGAGGGAAAAGCTATTTGCACTTTCATTGCTATGGCCCATCTTATTTAATACAATTACGTTTTTTTATGTCTTTAGGACAGGGGTCTCAAACTTAACTCACCTTGGGGCCACTGGTCTTCTTCCATTGGTGCCACTTCCAAAATTTCAAACAAAATGTAACTATATATATATATATATATATATATATAATCAATACACACACACCCAGACCCCCCACACACATACCCAGACCCTCCTCCACACACTCAACCCAGACCCCTAAACACACAGACTCCCCCACACACAGACCCCCCCCCACACCATTACATAGATTGATGACAAGGATTTTGTCATACGGGAAAAAATATTTAGCCATTCCTTTTGCGTTAGAGTGGTGACAACTCTACCTGTTTAACCGATAAATTGCTGGATTGATACTCTGCTGCTCAACTCTGCTTGTCTGACTACTCTACTTGTTAGCCCCTAAATTGCTGGATTGATTTACTGCTGCTGAACTTGGCTTGCCTGACTACTCTGCCTGTTAACCCCTATTATTCTGGATTGCCTCTCTGTTGCCAAACCCTGCCTCCCTTTCCATTCTAGTGGTTTGCCCTAGGACTGTTTTACCATTGCCAAACCCTGCCTGTCTGACCATTCTAGTGGTTTGCCCTTGGACTGCTTTACCATTGCAAAACCCTGCCTGCCTGACCATTCTAGTGGTTTACCTTGGCCTGCTTTACCATTGACGCTGAAGATTACCCTGCCTATGGTGAGTGCTGCTTCCCTCATCTTGATAACTTTCTCTGCTCTTGGATATTCCCTATCTTTCCGGCTCGACACCGGGATAACAAGACTACTGGCCGAGTTCGGTCTGATAGAGGAGTATCCCACGAGCATTACAAATTGAACCTCCACAGCCACGAAATTGGCTTGCTACTCCATGATCTCATAAGGGCTTGTATCACATAGGTTGTAGCTTTGTAATAAGAATCCAGTGTTACCTGAGTGTGTGGAGAATTGTGGACCCCAAGGTATTTTATGGATTTGGGCTGGATGCAAAAGTGTGCAAGTAATTGAATCATTTTAAGCTCGGTTGCGCTTAGCCTGACTAGGAATAGTTCTGATTTAGAAATGTTTATCTTAAAATTGGAGAAGGTGCCGTACGTGTGGAGTATCTGAAGAAGGGGGAAAATAGATTTGTGGGGTTGTGTAAGCGTGAGGAAAAAGTCGTCAGTAAATAGTGGTTTTGTATTCTCGGTGAGCAACCGTGAATCCATGGATGTCTGTGTTGCCCCTAATGAGTGAGGCTAACACCTCTATAGTGGGAACAAACAGTATGGGAGAGAGAGGGCACCCTTGTCTCGTACCATTTGTAATGTCAAATGGGTGGGATAGAAAATCGTTTAACTTAATTTTGACTTGGGGACTATTGTAAAGGGAAAAAATCTTTCCGGTGAAGGTTTGGTCAAAGCCAAATTGTGTCAGTGTCGCCTGCAGAAATGGTCAATTTAGCCTGTCAAAGGCTTTCTCCGCATTCATTGAGATAAATGCAGAGGGGGTATTGCTGGTGGTGGTGTGTTCCATTAACAGTAAAATTTTGGTGGGGTGGTCTTTGGCTTCTCTGAGTGGAGTGAATCCAGCCTGGTTGATGTGTATAAGTGATGGGAGTATGATATTGATGCGGGGGGCTAAAATTTTGGCAAACAGTTTGATATCTATGTTTAAAAGGGAGATTGGGCGAAAATTAGCGGGCGTAGTAGAAGGTTTACCTGGTTTCGAGATTACTACCACCTTGATTGGGGATGTGACCTCATTAAAGATTTGGGTGAGATGAGGTGAAAGTAGGGGGGGAAAGGTGTGATAATATTTTCCAGTGAAACTGTCTGGTCCGGGGCTTTTTCCATTGTTTAGCAATTTGATAGCCGTTAGAAGCTCAGGTTGGGAAATGGGGTTATTGAGGGTTTGGAGTTGATCAGATGTTATACTGGGTAAGTGCGGGTGAAAGATGTAGGAGATCAAGTCTGGGGAAGACCCCTTTTTGGGGTATCTTTTTGGATGTTGTAAAGGGCAGAGTAGTAGTCTTGAAAGGATTGTAAAATGTCTTTTGTTGTTTTCAGAGTGACGGGAAGGTTGGGTTGCTGTATTTCGTTTATGTATGATTTTAGTCTCTTTTTTTCAGGGCTCTCGCTTGGAGCTTGCCCGACCTGTTACTCTCATAAAAGAACATACTATTGGGTTAGCATCTGTGACCTTATTAAAGAGTTGGGTGAGATGAGGTGAAAGTAGGGGGGGGGGATATTTTCCAGTGAAACCGTCTGGTCTTGGGCTTTTTCCATTGTTTAGCGATTTGATAGCCGTTAGAAGCTCAGGTTGGGAAATGGGGTTATTGAGGGTTTGGAGTTGATCAGATGTTATACTGGGTAAGTGCGGGTGAAAGATGTAGGAGATCAAGTCTGGGGAAGACCCCTTTTGGGGTATCTTTTTGGATGTTGTAAAGGGCAGAGTAGTAGTCTTGAAAGGATTGTAAAATGTCTTTTGTTGTTTTCAGAGTGACAGGAAGGTTTATGTATGATTTTAGTCTCTTTTTTCAGGGCTCTTGCTTGGAGTTTGCCCAACCTGTTACTCTCATAGAAGAATATACTATTGGTTTTTGCACAGAGTGTCTGGTAGTCAATTTGTTGGAAATCGTCTAATGCTTGTCTGGCATTTTGCAGGTCGGTTACTTTGGTGGGGTCTTTGGGGGGTAGCTTGTGGGCTAAGTCAATATGGGCAAATGTGTTTGATAACTTGTTGTGCTTCTGTCGGTATAGTCTTTGGTGTTGGGCCTTTAGTTTAATTAATTCTCCGCTGAGCACGCATTTGTGTGCCTCCAAAATTGTATATTGCATTGTCGAATGCGCGTTTAGGTGGAAGTGTTCCGTAATACTAGTGTTAAGTTTTGTGACTGTGTCTGGGTCATTGAGCAAAGTGTTATCTAGTTTCCAAGTGTAAGGTGTAGTAGGTATATTTAGTCCAAGCATTGCGCAGAAGGTCTGGATGTCTTCTGGGGTCTTACAGACTACAGGGGTGCTATTGCTGATAGTCTAGAGATTGGTTGGGAAGCCCCATCTGTAATGTATTCTTTTGTTTCTTAACAAAGTGGTGAGAGGCAAAAATTCCTTCCTGCACTGCAAGGTTTGGGTTGACAGGTCCTGGAAAAACTGTAGGACGTTGCCTCTGAATCTTACAGGTTGATTTTTGCAGGCCTGATTTAGAAGCATTTCTTTCTCCTGAAAGTTCTTAAGACGTATCATGATCCTCCTCTCTGATGCAAGAACGGACTATGTTCGCTATATCTTGTTTCGAAGGTAAGTTTTGCAGAAAAGTAAGAGATAGCTGACAATCTGCAGGTAAAGTCCTGCTAGGTTGAGGCTCTTGTGACTGTGCCTGAGGTTTTTTTCCCCTAGGTTTGTAGTTAGTAGGGGACATATTCACTGAGACAGGGCATTGCAAAAAGAAGGCCATAATGTTTGGTTTCCCGATATAGGTTCTGGCATTTGGTAATGCATTTAGATGCCATGCTTGGTAGAGGCTGATCCTAAAGGGGCACTGTGGTTGCTGTAATAGGATTGCCCAGAGTTGTGCAGAACTTTTATTTTGCATTCAGTAGGCAGGCAATAAACCTGAGCTGCTAGAGAGGTAAATGAATGCCTATCATTTAGTGGGAGGTTAATGTCTGCTATTTGCAGAAGGAGTTAATTCTCTATTTCACTCACAATAGTGAAATAGAGAGGGAGGCTTGGGTTCCTGAGTGATGTTTGTGGGCTTAGGAGTGCTGGGGCCTGTTGGGTTACTTGGTAGGGAGGCTTCAGGGGGCTATCTTGAAGCAGCTAGACCTGTGTTGTTTTACCAGTTCTGGTAAGCTGAGGATGAGGGCAGCTAGTAGAGATTAGTAAAAGGTGGGTGTTTTGCTTGGTAGGCCCAATCCCCAGCCTAAAATTCTGGCTGCAGTCCGGCCTTTGCTGAGGGATGCGTGCAGTAGCTGGCTGCCTAAGGTCTTTGGCTGGTAGAGTAGTAGGGCCAATCCTCAGAGGGGTAAGCAGATGCTGCAGTGTGTTTGAAGGGCTTACCAACAGCAAAACGGAGCTCCGTAGTAGACCCGATCCCGGGCTACATTTTTGGTGCGATCCGGTCCGTGATGCGGGGGCTGTTTCCTGCTCCTAGGCTTTTCGTGTTCGGTGTTGGTGGGTGTTGGTGCCTCCTTGGATGCTCGATTGTGGCCCTTAAAGCTTGGTTGAGTCTGAGGCTTGATGCGGCCTATTTGCAGCCGTCAGTTTTGTGGATCCCTGGCCGCAGTAAATTCAACGATTCCCCCTCTAAACTGCAGCTGGTGGTTGTAGGGGTGCTAGGGTGCACTTTGGAGGATAATTTGAGAAGGGATGAACAGGATTCTCAAGGGATTACAGGGCATTTGTGGTGGAGCTCTGGAGTTTTGCTGCTCTCATGACAGCTGCCGGCTCCGCCCTATATTATTTTGTTTTTATTCACTTTTGTTATATCCTTTGAGAGCTGGTTTTTGTATAAATTATAAAATGTGGACCAGTATATTGCAAGATGAGGATTTCACATGCTCAGCACTACTGCTGATGGTTCTGCCGTGCATGTGTTCTCTGGTTATTTTGACAGCTTTCAAAAGTAGCATGGGAGCTTCTACACGCAATATGGGAGTGACCGACATTCGGCAATGACGTCACAATGTTGCTGCCGGCCCACAATATGCTCCGTGGAACGCAGATGGCATTGGAGTTTACCAGCTGTTTAGGATGCTTGGTATTTTACACTAGGGTATATAAGGCAAGGGTTAGCTAGGTAATTTTAGGTAAGAATGTTGGGGATGTGTCTGCATTGGACAAAGGGACCTATGTGGTTCCGAAACGTTATGCATTGCTTTTAAACTGTGAACTTTAAATGTGAAGTTTTAACTGAAAGGTCCACTGAGTGCTTATCTTTGCTTCTCTAGAAAACTAGAGCATAATACAGAACAATAGGGTCCAATAAAACAAATGCAGATGATACATAGTATGCAACAAACATGGGAAAAAAAGCCCAGGAAATAGAATGTCATTGAAAAAGTTCCAGGGTGCTCTTCGGTCTCTCTCTCTCTCAGTTAAAGGGAACACAATATTGATTCAGGGTTTCTACCCGGATTACAGAACGTCCACCAGCTCTATATTTCCAAAGCTCGAGAACCTGTGTGGAATCTTGCCATACGATTTGGCTCGCCTCCTTACACGTCTTGTCGCAGCTGAACCTGAATACCTACTGCCAGACACGTGAAATCAATCCAGCATGGAGGGCCTGGTTGGCATCACTTTTGGAGCCTTTTCCACTCAAATACCTGAAATTAAGAAAAATCTTTGTTATTCAATTTTAATATTTAATAATGTGTTTGACTGTGCATGTACTCTATTTTTTCACATTCCAATGTTCTTCACATAGGGGAAAATGTTCTAAAGGAGAAGGTCCTTTAGAGCAGACCTTGGGTGTTTTCACACTAAGCTTCCTGTTACCGCAACTGGGGCACAGTGAAGAAGAGGAGGCTTTCCAGTACGTTAAAGGTATGTACAGTATTTTATGCTACAGGTGAACGTTTTCATTTTTAGCAGTGAAATAATAAATTATACTGCTCATGGATATGTGGAGTATATGTACATATGCCCTTATGTTTACAGTCAATCACTGCTTCTGTGATTGAGATAGACAGACAGACAGACAGATAGATAGATAGATAGATAGATAGATAGATGACAGATAGATAGATGACAGATAGAAAGATAGATAGATGGATAGATAGATAGATGATAGATAGATAGAGGAATATACTTACATACATATACACTCACACATACATGTATACACGTGCACACACGTATACATGCACGCAACCACATACAAGTATACAAACACACATTATTTTTAATCCTTAATTAGAAGTAATTGCAGAAAACTGCACTTTACTATATAATGTCGATTACATAATTTATATTACATTATCATAACATTCAGAGTCAGATTACATAACTGTCTTGGCTAGTTTTTTTTCATCGTCAACACAATGTAAATTACACTAATTCCCTCCAAAGCTGATAAAGACGGAACAGGACCACATCCAGCTGAAACCTTTTCACTGTAATGTATGCACATAATTAGGATGAAATTTGATACAGAAAATGTGAATACAAAAAGATGACATTGTGTTGGAGCATTGCATGTTTTGGCAGACAACTGGCATAAAATAAAGAGTTAGGTATACAGAGATGATAAGAAGCTTGTAATGTCGGCATACCAGTAAATACATGTTTAAGGAAGTTGTTTTTGGCACGTTGTCTCCAAGAGAAAAAGAACATCTGTTTTAAGAAGAATATTTGACTATTCAGTGTGTAAGAGATATATACACAGCTACATAAATAAGTCAACAGTAAAGCAGCAGCATGTCTGACCCTCTGAAAAATTAACAGTCTTTTCCGGCTATTACAACAATAGCCAATGTTCTTCACATAGGGGAAAATGTTCTAAAGGAGAAGGTCCTTTAGAGCAGACCTTGGGTGTTTTCACACTAAGCTTCCTGTTACCGCAACTGGGGCACAGTGAAGAAGAGGAGGCTTTCCAGTACGTTAAAGGTATGTACAGTATTTTATGCTACAGGTGAACGTTTTCATTTTTAGCAGTGAAATAATAAATTATACTGCTCATGGATATGTGGAGTATATGTACATATGCCAGTGGAGGCTCCTCTATAGGAGCACTTGAGCACGTGAGCCCCCTTGACCCCTGATGAACACTCTGACCCCTGATGAACAAAAAAAAAAAAAAAAAAGAGTGAGAAATAAAAAAATAAAAATAAATTTTTAAACCTTTTTTGCTGATTTTAATAAAAAAAATCCTCCAGGCTCCACTGCAGTTTTTACTAAAACCATGTAAAATTGAAGATTTTAATTATTTAGGCTGAAAGTGGAATGGTCTTTTGCCTAATACTTCTATCTATCGCACATGCTGTGCAGTGCGATAGATAGAAATATAGGCAAAAGCCCATTCCACTTTAAAACTGCATTGACTGCAGCGCCACCTACAGGCCAGCCCATAGCCTTCTTAAGGAGCACAGCTCTTAGTGTGCGAGAGCCAGCTGTCATGTGACACTCACACACTAAGAGCTGTGTGTGGGAGGAGGAGCATCGTGGGCTTCAAACACAGAGAGGCGTGACATCGGGCGTCATCTTATCGGCTGCTGGCGGGAACTACTGAAGAGGAGGGAGCTGCAGAAAGACTGAGTGCCTGTCTGCCTGCCGAGTGAGTTTTTCCATGTGGCATGTGTGTCACTGTCATTGCTGCTGAGTGAGAGAGAGGGACGGTCAGGGACCAAACTTTAGTGACTGGAGACAGACTGAGATGTCAGACATCAGGACTCGACTCTGAAGGAACACAGGTGCCCACACCCAGGCCAGTGCCCAACTGCCAAAATACCAGCCAGCCAAGCATTTCCAAAAGTAATTATGCTATCATATCTGCCTTTTTATTACTTATAATATTATGGTGATTCAGTATTTGCATTTTTTTGCCTTGTAGTCTTCAAGGCAAAAAAATGCAAATACTGAATCGTCATAATATTATAAATAATAAAAAGGCAGGTATGATAGCATAATTACTTTTGCAGATGCTTAACTGGCTGGTATTTTGGCAGTTGGCCACTGGCCTGGGTGTGGGCAACTGAGTTCCTCCGGAGTTGTTGAGTCCTGATGTCTGACATCTCAGTAAGTAAAGTGCCTGCTATTAGTATAGAGGGATTGCACCATGATCGGATGATCTATCAAAAATATATTTTGGCATTGGGACACAGCAAGCCATGCATACACTCAGTCTCACACACACCAGTGACCAGACATAGGCAGCTGCAGCACAGGAGCCGCTCAGCTGGAGGAGGAGGACAGGGACATTTTAGGGGCTGATAAACAGGGCAGCTGAACGCACTGCTTCATTGTTTTTTTGTATAGCTGATCAGCTAGTTAAACAGTCTTTTTTTATTGCTCAGGACACAGTATGGTTAGTGCTGTGGTGGCAGCTGCAACAGGCAGGTCATTTCACTTAAATAAAATCAAAGAGATCCTCTGACCTCCCCCAGCATAACACCCGGTGCTTGAAACTGTTTTACACCGTGTGTTGTGCTGTGTGGCATGAAGCATGAAGGATGTGGGTGGAGCTGGAGTGAGAGGAAACCATGGATTTAGCTGTGAGTAGCTCTTTTACATAAATTCCTTTCCACTCAGTGTTTAGCTACCTTAATGGAAAAAAATCAGTGTCCATAAGTGCTTCTTCCCCCTGCTCTTATTTCTCCTTTCCACCTCAGTGCTGCATGTTATCTCCCTTACTACTAGTTGTATATAAATATCAACCTACAATACAAAGCATATTATTCACTGCAGGGAAATCTGCTTGTTAGAACTAGCTGACATGGAGGGTTAGCTTGTGTGCTTCTTATCTCACAGATGTCAGGCACCAGAAAATAAATCACAAAAGTAATTGCTGGGGAGGAGGGGGGCTTGGGGTTCCTATATAAGAACATATATTAACCCCTTCTTCATCTGACCCTACTGATTAAAAACATGTTTTGCTATATAACAATGCCTCTAAAACCTTTAGCTCTATTAATGCTTCCATCTCAAAGCATTTGGTTCCCTGTATATGCATTTCCCCCCACATTAAGTCTTTATGTGTGTCTTTTTATTTAAAGTGAGGTTTAGAAAGGTGTGAGGAAGGGCTGCAGTGGTGCTAAAAATGTCACTTTAAATAAAAATAATCTTGTTATAGTAATAGTCCAGACTCTCTGTGATTTTATCAATATAGATTGTTTATATATTATTTTATATGTACACAGTCCAAAAAGCCAAACTCTGGCTCATATATATAAATATATATATATAAAATCATCATCCAGAGAGTCTCTCTGGACTATTACTATAACAGGATTATTTTTATTTAAAGTGACATTTTTGACACCACTGCACTCCTTCCTCACACCTCTCTAAACCTAACTTTAAATAAAAAGACACACATAAAGACTTCTGAAGTTAGTAGAAAGAAAAATATTTTATTATTATATCTGAGATTGGGTGAGTGAGTGAGGATGAGCCTGTATGATTTTCATACAGGCAGCAGGTTCATCATCAGTCACTTACTTAGTCTCAGATAAAATATAAAATTATTTTTATTTTTACTAACTATAGAGAAATGTTCCTCTCCTTTTTTATGGATGTCAATAGCTTTAGCTTTCTGTTGGGAGTCAAATATTATATATCATATCAAGGTCTTAGAAATTAGCATATGAGCCTAAGTTTAGCTTTAAACAAAGAATACAAAGAGTACAAAGCAAATTTGATGATTAAAGTAAATTACTGGGGCAGTATAAGGACTATACATATATATATATATATGTCCTTATACTGCCCCAGTGACAGGACTCTTGTACCCAGTATATATATATAATATTTTATATATATATATGGTAACTGCAGGGTGTATGTGGTGCTCTTGTCTTTCAATATACACAGGTTAGTTATGTACATACCTCACACACAGACTTTAATAACACAGTAATTCACATAACACACTGTCCTCACCTTGTACATAAGGATGTGTTAAGGTAACTGGCAGAGTGTGTGTGTGTGTATGTATGTATATATACACACACACACATTAAAATGGGCGGAGCCATCTGAGGGGCGGGGCTAGTGCTCCCCCATCTTCAAAGTCACCAGCCGCCACTGACATATGCCCTTATGTTTACAGTCAATCACTGCTTCTGTGATTGAGATAGACAGACAGATAAATAGATAGATAGATAGATAGATAGATGACAGATAGATAGATGACAGATAGAAAGATAGATAGATAGATAGATAGATAGATGGATAGATAGATAGATAGATAGATGATAGATAGATAGAGGAATATACTTACATACATATACACTCACACATACATGTATACACGTGCACACACGTATACATGCACGCAACCACATACAAGTATACAAACACACATTATTTTTAATCCTTAATTAGAAGTAATTGCAGAAAACTGCACTTTACTATATAATGTCGATTACATAATTTATATTACATTATCATAACATTCAGAGTCAGATTACATAACTGTCTTGGCTAGTTTTTTTTCATCGTCAACACAATGTAAATTACACTAATTCCCTCCAAAGCTGATAAAGACGGAACAGGACCACATCCAGCTGAAACCTTTTCACTGTAATGTATGCACATAATTAGGATGAAATTTGATACAGAAAATGTGAATACAAAAAGATGACATTGTGTTGGAGCATTGCATGTTTTGGCAGACAACTGGCATAAAATAAAGAGTTAGGTATACAGAGATGATAAGAAGCTTGTAATGTCGGCATACCAGTAAATACATGTTTAAGGAAGTTGTTTTTGGCACGTTGTCTCCAAGAGAAAAAGAACATCTGTTTTAAGAAGAATATTTGACTATTCAGTGTGTAAGAGATATATACACAGCTACATAAATAAGTCAACAGTAAAGCAGCAGCATGTCTGACCCTCTGAAAAATTAACAGTCTTTTCCGGCTATTACAACAATATATTGGAAAAAATCCAAGAAAGTCATCTTCCGTGTGATCTTCTACAGTTGATTTAAGCCTCAGGGATTGACTTCATGATGCCAAATCTAGTTCTTCATATTCAAGCTATGATTAGACTTTGACATATGTATGGAAAATTCATTAAAACAAGAGATTTTATTAGGAATTTGAGGCAAAACCTGTCCAAATCCTGTCATCCTACTCTAATTCACAAAAACGTGATGCAACCATACAAAAAATATTTTATGTTTGATTATATCAGTTATTCATCACATACAATCCCACACATGACAGAGGCTAGCAACATCTAACTGTTAGCGGTTCAGTCTGTAAACAACACAAAGTTTCCGTAACTTCCGATTTCAGTGTGGCCTAAAATTCCCCACTTGGCTTATACAGACAGCAAATAAGAACCATAAGGCCCATCAAGTCTGCACATTTTACTTTTTGAAATTTAATTTATTCATGGAGGTTTTTGCATATGACGAATATTCTTGAGTTTCCTTACAGTCATTGTTCTTACCACCTTTATTGAATGTCTATTCTGTGAATTAACCACCCTTTCTGCAAAGAAGTTCTTATTCCTGAACTTACTACTCTCCAACATGAGATCATGGTCACAGTTCCTGGTACTGTTCTTCTTGTGAAAAATACTTTCATCCTCAGCTTTACTACATCCCTTTATGTACTTGAAAGTGTATATCATCACTTATATGTACAAGCAGGTCAGCCCTGGAATGTAGTGAAAGATAGATTTTAACAGCAGCACTCATGACTAGGGAGGTGGGGAATGACCACAGTACTATAAAATGTATTTAGGGCTAGATTACTAGTGGATCGGTAAATATTGCATTCACATTGCTAGGAAGCATTGCGCTTATGAGAGCGTGCATCCATAGGCTCCAATGGGAGCCTCGTTCTGATGCCGTCAGAGGCTGCATCAGAACCCCGCACATCGAAGGGGTAAGTAGCTCAGTGATTGCAGCATATTTTTAAATATATATGTATATGACTATATACTGTACACATATATTTATGTGTTAATATGTGTATATACACCTATTAACGCATAAATATACATATATATATATGTGTGTTTTATGTGTATATACACATATTATCACATAAATATATACTTTATGTATATAAGCATATACATATACATTTACTGGGAGCACACAGTTCCCATAGATCGCAATGTAAAGGCACTTTTCAGTGCCATTTTTTTTTTCTAACACCCTACTCCAACCAACTTTAGACCATAGAAACTGCCTAGTGCAGTTGTTTTATTTTTTTTTTAAATGCTTCATTTTTTATTTAATAAAAAAACTATAATGCCCTCTATGTTGAGGACATTTGAGGCACTTCTTATAAAATTAACCAGTGATTGGACTCTGGTTAATTTTCTGAGCGCTAATTGCTACCGCGAGCTAGCGATAGCAATAATCAGCCACTTGTAATGGCTGGTTAGTTATCGCGCGCCCGCAAACTGGCAAATTCACCCATTTGCGGGCATGCAATAGATTAAATCCCCTCTCATAATCTAGCCCTTATTGTTTAATGTCCCTTTAAAGACCTTGTGCTACATTGTTAAAATCTATTATCTGACTGCCTAAGCCTTTCTGAAGCTTTTTGGTTCCAATATGCAGAAGTCTTCAAAGACCTCCAATTCACTGACAGCACAACAAGAATTATATATAGGGGTTGATTCCAATCCTTTAGAAAAACTTAACTGATTTATCTACAAAATCCCTATAGACTTTAATGGTGATTTTCTGTAGAAAATCACTAGATACTTTTTTCTAAAGCATTGGAATAAATCCATAGTTGTATTAAGTGCCCAAAAGCATCATATCTTATAAAACAAACGAGAAGAGCTAGCAATACTGAAAAGAAAAAAATACTGTAACACCGAAACATACTTGTAAAATGGATTTTGCAATTGTACATTTTTGTAAAATATTTACATGTCGTAGAATCCTTTCAGAAACAAAGAGCTGGCCATGGGCATTCCAGGCATTTTAGAGGTGTGGTCAGGTTTTTTCACGTAAACCTTATTCAGCCATACAGATTCATAATGAAATCAAATCTGTCTAGGAAGTCTTGATTTTATTGATATGTCATTACTTTTTAATGTTTCTAACCTTTTAACTGCTGAACCTTTTCCCCCACTGTACTGAGCTGTTTTGAAGTTTTTAGATGCTGCTCACATTTAAGCCCCACTCAATGTAATTTTTCAGTGATAAACCCACACATATTATATATTGTTTTTTCAGCAGACCCATCAGATTCAAACTATACTATTATTTTATGTATATAACATGAGAACTCAACAACAAAATGTGTAAAAAAAATGTATTTTTTTATCAAAATTGTAATAAAAATGCTTGTGTGTGTGTTTACAAAAAGAAGAAGGGGTTATCAACTTATAAATAATTCCCTTTGGGTATATGTATATAACCTTGGTGTGCATGTAGGTGCTCCCATGAGTCTTTACTCAAATAAATGCACATTTATACCTGTCGGGTGATCACTATTACTACAGTGATAATCTGGCTATACAAACCTTTATAAGGGCTTTATTTTAAAGAGGGGCTTCTGGTTGTTAAAATTACCCAATACAGAGTAGGGGTAATACACTTGAGATTTTCTATAGAAGAGTAGAGAGTGATCTATGGTCTCTGCAGTCCCGTACCTATTTTCCACCGCCTTCCGAAGGTGCACAAATCCCTGAGTGAAGTTAAGGGTCAACCAATAGTGAGTGGCATAGGGTCCCTCCTGGAACACCTCTCACAGTGGCTTGATGCCATTTTACGCCCATTGGTTACTACCCTATACAGCTATCTAAGAGATACAAAACACGTTTTTAATTTGTTAAGGGACTTCAGGTGGGATCCTATTTGGCTTTCCATTGACATGGTTTCATTGTATTCATCTATACTGCACCAAGAGGGTATTAAGACCTTATTTTTTATTTTTTTTAAGGGAATACACTGACTGTGATCGTCATTTTCAGGATTTTGTTATAGAGGTTGCTAAGTTCCTACTTGTACACAACTTTTTTAAGTTTGAAGGGACCTTTTATCTCCAAAAATGTGGAACAACAATGGGGGCTATATTTGCCCCATCCTACGCCAACCTATATTTAGGTTGGTGGGAGCTGTTCCACATTTTTGGAGAAGGCAACCCATATAGAGATCATATTTAGTTATATAAAAGGTATATAGACTACCTAATTATGGTCTTTTCAGGGAATTTGAGTGAAGCTACTAACTTTGTGGAAAGGTTAAACTCCAATGATCTTAATCTCAGGTTCACGTTTGATTTCCAAAAAGTTTCCATTAACTATTTGGAAATAACAATAACAGGTGACTTAAATGGTAAAATCAATACTGATGTGTATAGAAAGCCAATAGCTGGCAATGCCCTGTTAAATGCGAAATCATGTCACCCAGATTTTGTCCACCCCTATGCTGCAGTTAAAGGACAATACACACGACTAAAAAGAAGAGCTGAACAGCTGACTAATCGTTTGAAACAAAGAGGTTATACTAACAAAGTGACCGATAGGGCACGACATGAGGTAGACATGATGAAGTGGGACCTTTTGTTACAAGACAAAAAGAGTACTGGACTAGGGACAAGTAGGGGAGAATGTTTAAAGGGTGTCACTTTTGTGACAGGTTACAGTGCTCTGTACAGTAGCATCTGCAAAATAGTAAAGAAACATTTCAAACTATTAATTGCAGATGATAAACTTGTTGCCGTTGTAGAGCAGAGTCTGAGATGTTCATACAGACGAGGTCTCACTATACGAAATATTATTTCTCCATCAGTTCTACCCTATATACAGCAGCATACCAGTTCTTGGTTAACACACACTGGAATGTACAGATGTGGGAGGAATAAATGTAGACCTTGTGATTATGCCACCTGCTCAAAACAGTTTAGATCTGAAGTGACACAAGACATTTTTAATATTAGACACTGCTTGAATTGCAACACCACTTACGTGGTTTATGTTATTACATGTACACATTGCAATCAGCAATATGTTGGACAAACAATACGGAATGTGGGGTCAAGGATTAGGGAACATTTTCCACTATCACAGTAGGTAAATCACCTACCCCACTTGTCCAACATTGTGCACGTCTCCACAATAAGAGCCTAGATTATTTTAAGTGGCAAGCCATAGATCGGACTGTTCTACCCAAAAGAGGGGAGACAAGAGCAAAATCTTAAGTAAAAACGAAATGTATTGTATATTTGGATTGAATACACGTACTCCATTTGGTTTCAACTCTGAATATGATTTGATAAATTACTGGCAAAATTAAATTCCAACTATCCAACTTTAATATATCTAGTAAGATACCTTTCAGAGTTCATTTAGTTTTATCTTGTTTTTGTCCTGTTTTCATAATGTGCTATATATACCGTGCTCTAAGACCACTGTTTCCCTAAGATGTACACTCTTTTTCAGCCATATGTGGCTTTTTTAGCCATTATCCATTTAGTATTACCTTCAATGTTACTTTTATAGGTATATTGTGTATTCACCATTTGAGTCAAATCCTATTGTAGTGTAGTGGTAAGCACTTAGGTTTGGGAAGTGGGAGACCTGGTATCAAATCCTGGCTAGGCTACTTCTGATTTCCTTGTTTGATTCCTTTTTTGAATTTAGCTAACAGCCTGCTTTGCTATCTGCTATTTTCTTATGCACATGATAATTTTTTGTATAGCAATGCACATTAATATACTCCCCCCTCCCTCTCCCCTGCTCCTTTTTTCCCTTTTTCTTTTTTTTTCCCTTTTCTCCTTTTCTTCTCTTTTCTGAATCCCAGACTAAGTTTTGAAACAAAGATGTTTAATAATACACTGTTTTATTGTATAAGTTCCATTTGGTAAGGTCTGAGCTCACAATGTTATCTGACATTTTTACTGTGTTTGTATATTACCTATATCAAGAAGTAGGTTGTCTCTCATTAATTAAGTAATTAATATATTAATTTCAGCTGGGGGGGTTCTTTGTTTTAACCAGTAGGTTATGGTTTTAAATAGTGTGTCTGTATCTGATTTCAGTATGCTATGATTACGGGTTGTTTAAGCTGAAATGCGTAAGCATTAACCTCAGCTGTTATGTGTGCTACTTGTGTAGCCTGTGGACTGCCTGTTACTTTTAACCAGATGACACAATAAACGCTAAGTTTTAAACTACTTTGTTTTTGAAGTTGCTTCTTCTTCTTCTGTGGATCATTGCTTTGCCAGCCTTCAGGAGCAGACTCTAATCTTGTAACCAGTTTTGCTTTTCCATCAAGGAGCTGTTTCTACAGGACCATAGCCGCTGCTATAGGACCGTAGATCGCACTATTCTTTTGGAGGACGTGTCTCCCGATGACCGATACTGCTGCACCTGAGCTGGAAGTTCTGCAGCACTTGAACGGCAGACGGCAGAGGAGGAAAAAGGAGGATCTTGATTGGCCACTATCGGCTGATGCCCCCCCACATGATGGATCAGAAGGCACTGGGAGCAACTATGAGTCAAGCAGGTGAGATCATCTACACCACACCAGGATACCTGGTTACCGCTATTGTGGATGTGTTATATACCCGGAGGGGTTAAATTCTAACCTACTCATTACACCTTATATTCTTATATTTTTCCAGTGGATGTACCTATAAGTAGTGATGTCGAACTTGCGCAACTGTTCGCGAACCAGCGAACCGGGCAAACCACCATTGACTTCAATAGGCAGGCGAACTTTAAAACCAACAGGGACTCTTTCTGGCCACAATAGTGATGGAAAAGTTGTTTCAAGGGGACTAACACCTGGACTGTGGCATGCCGGAGGGGGATCCATGGCAAAACTCCCACGGAAAATTACATAGTTGATGCAGAGTCTGGTTTTAAGCCATAAAGGGCATAAATCACCTAGCATTCCTAAATTTTTTGGAATAATTTAAAACATCAGGTATGATGTTGTATCGATCAGGTAGTGTAAAGGTTACGCCCGCTTCACAGTGACAGACCAAACTCCCCGTGTAATGCACCGCAAACAACCGCAAACAGTCCATTTGCACAACCACGAGATAGATAGATTTGATAGATAGATACATAGATTAAATAGATCAATAGATGCAATATACATTTGATAGATACGATTGATAGTTAGATAGATTTAATAGCTAAATAGATATATTTGATAGATATATAATTTTCCAGACAGAGAATTACAAGACGTGTGGTCTGAGACCCATGGTAAGGTTCCCAGAGGCAGTTGCGGCGCCAGGGGACGTGTATATGGCAGGGATTTTAGGAACCGGGAGATGGAAAAAGATGCTTGGTCGGTCCTCCTACTTCAAATTTTGGGCACTGCGCGTGCAATCTACTGTGGCACCAGATATGAGTAGTGTGTTAAGTAGTACTATTCTGATCAGTTTAATACCTGTTACTCCCCCTATCGGGGAGGTGTATATGGCATGGATTTTAGGAACCGGGAGATGGAAAAAGATGCTTGGTCGGTCCTTCTACTTCAAATTTGGGGCACTGCGCGTGCAATCGTGGCCGGACTTTTAGCCGACGGCCATTTGGCCGACGGACATTTGGCCGAAACACAAGTGGCTGTCACAAAACAGTCCGGCCACGAGATACATAGATTTGATAGATAAATACATAGATTACATAGATCAATAGATGCAATATACATTTGATAGATATGATTGATAGTTAGATAGATTTGATAGATAAATAGATAGATTTGATAAATATATAATTTCCCAGACAGAGAATTGCAAGACGTGCGGCTGGGACCCATGGTAAGGTTCCCAGGGGCAGTTGCGGCGCCAGGGGACGTGTATATGGCATGGATTTTCGGAACCGGGAGATGGAAAAAGATGCTTGGTCGGTCCTCCTACTTCAAATTTGGGGCACTGCGCATGCAATCGTGGCCGGACTTTTAGCCGACAGCCATTTGTCCAACGGACATTTGGCCGAAACACAAGTGGCTGTCACAAAACCGTCCGGCCACGAGATAGATATATTTGATAGATAGATACATAGATTACATAGATCAATAGGTGCAATATACATTTGATAGATATGATTGATAGTTAGATAGATTTGATAGATAAATAGATAGATTTGATAGATATATAATTTCCCAGACAGAGAATTACAAGACATGCGGTCTGCGACCCATGGTAAGGTTACTTCCTTTTGCACAATCGAGTACAGGTTGGGGATTGCCTTTTGTGCAAAGAAATTTCAGACGGGTACCTTCCACTGCGGTGTCCCCTATCAGGGGATGTGTATATGACATGGATTTTAGGAACCGGGAGATGGAAAAAGATGCTTGGTCAGTCCTCCTACTTCAAATTTGGGGCACTGCGCGTGCAATCTAATGTGCCACCAGATAGGAGTGGTGTGTTAAGTAGTACTATTGCTATCAGTTTAATCGTGTTAAGTGTCTTTTTTTTGGTTTTGTTTTTGACGCCACAGTGCAGCACCAGAGGCCTGAAAAATTAGGTATTGTTTCAGCCACTGTTGTAGCAGCAGCTAGAAAAATTGATGTTTGTTTCCCAGGCTGAAAGTGCCCTAAAACATTACGGCTTGAACCCTAGTTGGTGGCGGATAAGTCACGCAAGTCATCCGGCATTTGAAGATAAAATACAGCAGCGTGTGGACCATTATTAGCCCAAGGCAGCTCATGTCATCAGGCCTTTTTTACTCAAATGTATCACCCAATGTCAGTCCCTTCGGGATCCATCCCTCATTCACCTTAATAAAGGTGAGATAATCTAGACTTTTTTGACCTAGGCGACTTCTCTTCTCAGTGACAATACCTCCTGCTGCACTGAAGGTCCTTTCTGACAGGAGGCCAGAAGTTCTATGGCAAATTGGGATAGCTCAGGCCACAGGTCAAGCCTGCACACCCAGTAGTCAAGGAGTTCATCGCTCCTCAGAGTGTCGAGATCTGCAGTTAAGGCGAGGTAGTCTGCTACCTGTCGGTCGAGTCATTCTCTGAGGGTGGACCCCGAAGGGCTGTGGTGATGCATAGGAGTTAAAAAGCTCCGCATTTCCTCCATCAACAACACATCTGTAAAGCGTCCTGTCCTTGCCGGCGTGGTCGTGGGAGTCGGAGGATTACTTTCATCTCTTCCCCTGTTAGATTCACGTTGTGCTGTGACATCACCCTTATACGCTGTGTAAAGCATACTTTTTAATTTATTTTGGAAATGCTGCATCCTTTCCGACTTATTGTAATTCGGTAACATATCTGGCACTTTATGCTTATACCGGGGGTCTAGTATCATGGACACCCAGTACAGGTCATTCTCCTTCAGCTTTTTTATACGAGGGTCCCTCAACAGGCACGACAGCATGAAAGACCCCATTTGCACAAGGTTGGATGCCGAGCTACTCATGTCCCATTCCTCGTCTTTAGTGATGTCACTGAAGGTATCTTCTTCCCCCCAGCCACGTACAACACCATGGGTACCAGATAGGTGACAACGAGCACACTGGGATGCCTGTTGTGGTTGGTCTTCCTCCTCCTCCTCAAAGCCACATTCCTCCTCTGACTTCTCTTCCTCGCAATCCCCTTTTCCAGTGTTGCCGCAGGTCCAGCAAGCGATGCTGATAAGGCTGTTTCTGGTGGTGATGGTGACCACAACTCTTCCTCTTCACGCTCATCTACGGCTTGATCCAGCACTCTTCGCAGGGCTCGCTCCAGGAAGAAAACAAATGGTATGATGTCGCTGATGGTGTCTTCGGTGCGACTAACTAGGTTTGTCACCTCCTCAAAAGGACGCATGAGCCTACAGGGATTGCGCATGAGCGCCCAGTAACATGGCAAAAAAATTCCCAGCTCCACAGAGGCTGTCCTAGCACCCCGGTCATACAAATACTCGTTAACGGCTTTTTCTTGTTGGAGCAGGTGGTCGAACATTAGGAGTGTTGAATTCCAATGTGTCGGGCTGTTGCAAATCAAGCGCCTCACTGGCATGTTGTTTCGCCGCTGGATATCGGAAAAGTGCGCCTTGGCCGTGTAGGAATGCCTCAAATGGCCACACACCTTCCTGGCCTGCTTCAGGACATCCTGTAAGCCTGGGTACTTATGCAAAAAGCGTTGTACGATTACACACTTGTGCCATGCACGGCACATGTGTCAACTTGCCCAATTTCAATGCCTCCACCAAATTACTTCAAATTGTCAGAAACCACTTTGCCGATCTCCAGTTGGTGCGGAGTCAGCCACTGATCCACCTGTGCGTTCAGGGCGGACAGGAGTGCTGGTCCGGTGTGACTCTCTGCTTTCAGGCAAGTCAACCCCAAGACGGCGTGACACTGCCGTATCCGGGATGTGGAATAGCACCTGCGTAGCTGGGGGGTGCCGTTGATGTGGAGCAAGATGCAGCAGCAGAAGTGGACTCAGCCAAGGAGGTTATGGAAGAGGATGGAGTAGGAGGAGTAGAGGAGGTGGCAGCATGCCTGCTTGCAAGTCGTGGCAGTGTCACCAACTCCTCCTCTGCAGAGCCACGCATTCCATGCTTGGCAGCCATCAGCAGGTTTACCCAATGCGCATTGTAGGTGATATACCTGCCCTGACCATGCTTTGCAGACCAGCTATCAGTGGTCATATGGACCCTTGCCCCAACACTGTGTGCCAGACATGCCATTACTTCCTTTCACACAATCGAGTACAGGTTGGGGATTGCCTTTTGTGAAAAGAAATTTCGGCTGGGTACCTTCCACTCCGGTGTCCCAATAGCTACAAATGTTTTGAACGCCTCAGACTCCACCAGCTTGTATGGTAAAAGCTGGCGGGCTAAGAGTTCAGAAAAGCCTGCTGTCAGACGCCGGGCAAGGGGGTGACTTTGGGACATTGGCTTCTTATGGTCAAACATGTCCTTGACAGACACCTGACTGTGGGCAGATGAGCAGGAACTGCTCCAGAAGAGAGACGGAGTGGCGGATGGTTGAGAGGGGGCAAGGAGGACAGCAGTGGTTGACATGGCTGAAGATGCTGGACCAGGAGGAGGATGGCGGCTTTGAGTTTGTGTGCTCCTTCTACTCATGTGTTGATCCCATAGGCGTTTGTGATGTGCGATCATGTGCTTTCGCAAAGCAGTTGTACCTAGGTGGGTGTTGCACTTCCCACAACTCCGTTTCTTTTGGCACAGGTTGCAAATGGCATCGCTGTTGTCAGAGGCAGACACACAAAAAAAATGCCAAACTGCTGATCTCTGCGATGAGGGCATTCTGGTGGTGGCAACAGCATGCGTTGATTGGCGTGCTGTCTGTCTGACCCCGGGTGCCGATGCATGCTGTCTGACTATGCCACCAGCTCCTTGCGACGACCTCCCCCTGCTTCCAACTCATCTCCTTCTCCTCCTCTCTGTCTCCCCATCTGAACTTTCCCCTGTTCTTCTTCTCTTCTAGCGGGCACCCACGTGACATCCATGGATGCATCGTCATCATCAACCACTTCACTTGTATCTGACAAATCAACAAAGGAAGCAGCAGCGGGTACAACATCATCATCATCATCATCACACCGTACGTCCATGTCTGTAATGCTGCCTGACTGAGACATATCACTGTTATCTACATCCTCTGTCATTGATGGTTGCACATCACTCATTTCTTCCAACTGATGTGTACAAAACTCCTCTGACACATCAAGTGAAGCGGCTGTGGTGCTAGTGTTGGTGGTGGCGGCAGGCGGGCGAGTGGTGGTAACTTGAGAGGTGCCCGAAGATAAGCTGTAGGAGGATGGTGCGTCAAGGTTCGGAGCGGAAGCTATAGAAGATTGGGTGTCCTGTGTTAAAAAGTCAACTATGTCCTCCTCAGAACTTTTCAAGTTCATGGGACGTGGCCTCTGAACACTGGGCATTATTCTACGTCCAAAGGGAATCACAGCACCACGACACGACGGCACCTGCAGGGTGGCCTGCCTCTGCCTGTCATTTTTTTTTAAATGTACACTTACACTACTATTAAACAAGATATGAGTGGTAACACTGGGCAAGTGGGCACAGTATACGCTGTGAGCCTGACACAAAAAAGCAGACTGATGTTTCACAGTCCAAAAAGTTTTTCTTTTTTTTTAAATGTACACTTACACTACTATTAAACAAGATATGAGTGGTGGCACTGGGCAAGTGGGCACAATATACGCTGTGAGCCTGGCACACACGCTGGCAGGCAGGCAACTGCAATTAGATTACACTAGCAGACTGATGTTTCACAGTCAAAAAAGTTTTTTTTAAAAAATTTACACTACTGTTACAACAGATATGAGTGGTGGCACTTAGCAAGTGGGCCTGGCACACACACTGGCAGGCAGGCAACTGCAATTAGATTACACTAGCAGACTAATGTTTCACAGTCAAAAAAGTTTTTTTTTTTTATTTTTTTACAATATTGTTACAACAGATATGAGTGGTGGCACTAGTTGGCAAGTGGGCCTGGCACAAACGCTGCCAGGCAGGCAACTGCAATTAGATTACACTAGCAGACTGATGTTTCACAGTCAAAAAAGATTTTTTTTTAAATATTTACACTACTGTTACAACAGATATGAGTCGTGGCACTGGGCAAGTGGGCCTGGCACACACATTGGCAGGCAGGCAACTGCAATTAGATTACACTAGCAGACTGATGTTTCACAGTCAAAAACGTTTTTTCTTTTTAAATTTACACTACTGTTACAACAGATATGAGTGGTGGCACTTAGCAAGTGGGCCTGGCACACACACTGGCAGGCAGGCAACTGCAATTACATTACACTAGCAGACTGATGTTTCACAGTCAAAAAAGTTTTTTTTTTACAAAATTTACACTACTGTTACAACAGATATGAGTGGTGGCACTTAGCAAGTGGGCCTGGCACACACACTGGCAGGCAGGCAACTGCAATTACATTACACTAGCAGACTGATGTTTCACAGTCAAAAAAGTTTTTTTTTACAAATTTACACTACTGTTACAACAGATATGAGTGGTGGCACTTAGCAAGTGGGCCTGGCACACACACTGGCAGGCAGGCAACTGCAATTAGATTACACTAGCAGACTGATGTTTCACAGTCAAAAAAGATTTTTTTTTAAATATTTACACTACTGTTACAACAGATATGAGTGGTGGCACTAGTTGGCAAGTGCGCCTGGCACACACGCTGGCAGGCAGGCAACTGCAATTAGATTACACTAGCAGACTGATGTTTCACAGTCAAAAAAGATTTTTTTTTTAAATATTTACACTACTGTTACAACAGATATGAGTCGTGGCACTGGGCAAGTGGGCCTGGCACACACATTGGCAGGCAGGCAACTGCAATTAGATTACACTAGCAGACTGATGTTTCACAGTCAAAAACGTTTTTTCTTTTTAAATTTACACTACTGTTACAACAGATATGAGTGGTGGCACTTAGCAAGTGGGCCTGGCACACACACTGGCAGGCAGGCAACTGCAATTACATTACACTAGCAGACTGATGTTTCACAGTCAAAAAAGTTTTTTTTTACAAAATTTACACTACTGTTACAACAGATATGAGTGGTAGCACTTAGCAAGTGGGCCTGGCACACACACTGGCAGGCAGGCAACTGCAATTACATTACACTAGCAGACTGATGTTTCACAGTCAAAAAAGTTTTTTTTTACAAAATTTACACTACTGTTACAACAGATATGAGTGGTGGCACTTAGCAAGTGGGCCTGGCACACACACTGGCAGGCAGGCAACTGCAATTAGATTACACTAGCAGACTGATGTTTCACAGTCAAAAAAGTTTTTTTAAAAATTTTTTACAATACTGTTACAACAGATATGAGTGGTGGCCCTAGTTGGCAAGTGGGCCTGGCACACACGCTGGCAGGCAGGCAACTGCAATTACATTACACTAGCAGACTGATGTTTCACAGTCAAAAAAGTTTTTTTTTACAAAATTTACACTACTGTTACAACAGATATGAGTGGTGGCACTTAGCAAGTGGGCCTGGCACACACACTGGCAGGCAGGCAACTGCAATTAGATTACACTAGCAGACTGATGTTTCACAGTCAAAAAAGTTTTTTTAAAATTTTTTTACAATACTTTTACAACAGATATGAGTGGTGGCACTAGTTGGCAAGTGGGCCTGGCACACACGCTGGCAGGCAGGCAACTGCAATTAGATTATACTAGCAGACTGATGTTTCACAGTCAAAAAAGTTTTTTTTTAAAATATTTACACTACTGTTACAACAGATATGAGTGGTGGCACTAGTTCGCAAGTGGGCCTGGCACACATGCTGGCAGGCAGGCAACTGCAATTAGATTACACTAGCAGACTGATGGTTCACAGTCAAAAAAGTTTTTTTTTAAATATTTACACTACTGTTACAACAGATATGAGTGGTGGCACTAGTTGGCAAGTGGGCCTGGCACACACGCTGGCAGGCAGGTAACTGCAATTAGATTACACTAGCAGACTGATGTTTCACAGTCAAAAAAGTTTTTTTTTAAAAATGTACACTACTGTTACAACAGATATGAGTGGTGACACTAGTTGGCAAGTGGGCCTGGCACACACGCTGGCAGGCAGGCAACTGTAATTACATTACACTAGCAGACTGATGTTTCACAGTCAAAAAAGTTTTTTTTAAAATATTTACACTACTGTTACAACAGATATGAGTGGTGGAACTAGTTGGCAAGTGGGCCTGGCACACACGCTGGCAGGCAGGCAGGCAACTGCAATTAGATTACACTAGCAGACTGATGTTTCACAGTCAAAAAAGTTTTTTAAAAAAATTAACACTACTGTTACAACACATATGAGTGGTGGCACTAGTTGGCAAGTGGGCCTGGCACACACGCTGGCAGGCAGGCAACTGCAATTAGATTACACTAGCAGACTGATGTTTCACAGTCAAAAAAGTTTTTTTTTTAAATATTTACACTACTGTTACAACAGATATGAGTGGTGGAACTAGTTGGCAAGTGGGCCTGGCACACACGCTGGCAGGCAGGCAGGCAGGCAGGCAACTGCAATTAGATTACACTAGCAGACTGATGTTTCACAGTCAAAAATTTTTTTTTTTAAATTAACACTACTGTTACAACAGATATGAGTGATGGCACTAGTTGGCAAGTGGGCCTGGCACACACGCTGGCAGGCAGGCAACTGCAATTAGAATACACTAGCAGACTGATGTTTCACAGTCAAAAAAGTTTTTTTTTTTTTAAATATTTACACTACTGTTACAACAGATATGAGTGATGGCACTAGTTGGCAAGTGGGCCTGGCACACACACACTGGCAGGCAACTGCAATTAGATTACAATAGCAGACTGATGTTTCACAGTCAAAAAAGTTTTTTTTTACAAAATTTACAATACTTTTACAACAGATATGAGTGGTGGCACTTAGCAAGTGGGCCTGGCACACACGCTGGCAGGCAGGCAACTGCTATTAGATTACACTAGCAGACTGATGTTTCACAGTCAAAAAAGTTTTTTTTTTTTTAAATTTACACTACTGTTATAACAGATATGAGTGGTGGCACTGCAGGTAGGCAACTGCAATTAGATCACACTAGAAGACTGATGTTTCACAGTCAAAATTACACAGGCAAAAAAAAACTAAAACGACTGATGTTCTAGGGCTTTTTGGGGTGCTGTCCTTACAGCAGAGATCAGATGAGTCCTTCAGGACAGTAGTGGACACTGAATAAACTAGCCTAGCTATCAATTTCCCTATAAAATCAGCAGCAGCTACACTATCCCTCCTCTCACTAAGAATGCAGGATTAGAATGAATCTAAAATGGCTGCTGCCTAGGAGCTGGGAGGGTCTGGGAGGGAGTGTCTGCTGCTGATTGGCTGAAATGTGTCTGCAGACTGTGAGATACAGGGTCAAAGTTTACTCAATGATGACGAATAGGGGGCGGATTGAACATCGCATATGTTTGCCCGCTGCGGCGAAAGCGAACAAGCTATGTTCGCCGGGAACTATTCGCGGGTGAACTATTCGCGACATCACTACCTATAAGGACAGTTTTGAGGCAACCTGGTTGTACTAAAAGTACACTATTATATAATCAGTACTACGTATTTACACAGGTATTTAAACCTGTTTGTGTTCTCTCCCCCATTCTCTCTTAACTTTTATTGTTAAAATTCGGGGTCATGGGTTTTTTAGGCCTTTTTGAGGACCTGTTATAAGTGCCTAGAAATCCCCAGCCTGCAAATAGTGTGGGAAAATGTGAACATATTTTGTTTTTAAATATAAATTTGCGCATAAATATAATTATACCCTCAAAACACCAACCATTTTGTTTTTAGGACTTAAAGGGATAGTCTAGTAAAAATTAAACTTTCATGATTCAGATAGAGCATGCAATTTTATGCAACTTTCTAATTTACTCCTATTATCAATTTTCTACATTCTCATGGTATGTCTAAATGTAGCCACCAATCAGCAAGCGCTACCAAGGTGCTGAACCAAAAAATGGGCCGGCTTCTAAGCTTACATTCAAATAAAGAAACCAAGAGAATGAAGAAAAATTGATAATATGAGTAAATTGAGCTGGTGAAATATTCCAAGCTTCCGACATCTAAATTAACTGGTGGCATCACAGAGAGGCATTTTACTAAACATCCCAATGGGCGGCAATGCTGGGGATATATTCCAGCCAGCAGTGGTGCCGACATTAGCGATGTATAGTAAAGAATCCCTTTAGAATATATAGCACCAAGCTTAAACACTATACCTATGTAACCCATAACCGACAGAACCCACCACAGCAAACTAACCCTACACTACTTAACCCCTAAACCATCAATAGCCCACCGCAATAAACCTTTTACCCTATTAATGCCTATACCACCAATATCCCAACACATTGTTTCCCTACTTTACTTAATTCCTACACATTAGAAACCCCTAACCTATTAACCCCTACACCACCACAACCCCCCAATGCAATAAGCCCCCTAACCTATTAACCCCTAACCTGCCACAAATCCCAACGCAAACTACTCCTAACCCCCTCATATATAAAATAACGTTACAAAACACTAAATTTATAAAAAAAAAACAACACTACCAAAAATAAAAATAAAAACACATTTTTTATTCCTATACTAAAACTAAGGCCCCTTTAAAAATAAGGCCAACCCAAAATAAAGAAATCCTAAACTAACACTATAAGTTACTATAACAATAGCATTTAGAAGAACTTTTTTTAAGGCACGAAATAGTTAACGAGCAAACGGGAGCGCAAACTACTGCTCCACTCGTAATCTAGCACTTAATGAGAAAGTAAGGGGAAAAGAAAATTATGCATGGCCGTGCCTTCCTAGGATTTAAACAGCCATCCTGTTGATTACAGAAGCTCATACCTGGAGGACTCAGGTGGGGAGTTCCTATAAAGTGCAATCAACCCTTCACTCCCTGCTGAGTTATTGCCCTATTCAAAGCATACTTCCCTGGCTCCTGTTCCTAAGACCAAGCACCTCTGTTGTGAGACGTGTATGCTTACCTGGTTCCTGAAGCTAAGTATCTCTGCTGTGATACCTGTGTATGCTTACCTTGTTGCTGAGACCAAGCACCTGTGCTGTGATACCTGTGCATGCTTACCTGGCTGCTGAGACCAAGCACCTCTGCTGTGAGACACGTATGCTTACCCTGCTCCTGAAGCTAAATATCTCTGCTGTGATAACTGTGTATGCTTATCTGGTTCCTGAAGCTAAGTATCTCTGCTGTGAAACCTGTGTATGCTTACCTGGTTCCTGGTGCTAAGTATCTCTGCTGTGATACCTGAGTATGCTCACCTTGATCCTGAAGCCAAGTACCCTTGTTGTGATACTGGTGTATGCTTGCCTTGAACCTGAAGCCAAGTACCCTTCCTGTGATACCTGAGTATGCACGCCTTGATTCTGAAACCAAGTACCCTTCCTGTGATACCTGAGTATGCACGCCTTGATTCTGAAACCAAGTACACTTACTGTGATACCTTGATTCTGAAGCGAAGTATCCTTCCTGTGATACCGGTGTATGATCACCTTAATACTGAAACCAAGTACCCTTCCTGTGATAGCGGTGCTGCTCGCCTTGATTCTGAAGCCAAGTGAAAGTCATATCCTCACCAACAGTGCCCACTGGGTAGTCTATGTTTGTTGAGAGACTTATGCCTAAGGTGTTCTTTTGCAAAATACTTTTGTTTGACTATTATCAGGTTGGATTATGACATCAAATTGCTTTACCTGTTGTTTCCTTGCATGACTTGAGTAAAGTTTGTTCAAGAAAATACTTTCTTTGTTTTGGTTTTCCATTCATTGCATACTGAATTCCACACACCTCCCCTGACCCTCACAACTAGACATCTTCCCTGTAGTTTTTGATATGTTCCACAAGATTTTATACAGGACTAACAGAATCTTCAATGTGTTGGTGATAACAGAATTGAAAGATAAATAGCCTTCACCTTTAAAACATACATTTTAGCAATTTATTTTTATTTATCCATTGCTTCTAGCTGTGTTTTTGATGTTTTAGCGTTTATGGAATTTATACAGACTGCATTGTAAGGCTACGGAAAGCTGAAATGTCATATTTTTACTCATTGTACTTTTTTCAAATCAATAAAATGAAAAATAAAAATAAACACATATGGAGAATAAAAACAAATATATACAAAATTTAATAACCACAAAGGTATAAACTAGTAAAATATTCTTGTAAACATTCTTGCATGTTCTGATTGCTCCTCCTCTTTACCGAACTGGGTTTTACACCCAACAACATGGAATCTAAACGAAAAAGCGACATTGGGGGCACCTTTTAGCTTATCAAATGACTTCAAAGTAAACGGTGCATTCCATTCTACAAGAATAGTGTTTTTTTGCAATATATGTGACTTTTGTACATCTCTTCATTATTATACTGAAGTTGTTTGATATGCAATAAGACAGTCCCAATGTTGAAATTATTCATTTTTTATTGTTTGTTTAGTAAGACCTAGATTTGGAGTTTGGCGTTAGCCGTGAAAACCAGCGTTAGAGGCTCCTAACGCTGGTTTTAGGCTACCGCCGGTATTTGGAGTCACTCAAAATAGGGTCTAACGCTCACTTTTCATCCGCGACTTTTCCATCCTGCAGATCCCCTTATGTCAATTGCGTATCCTATCTTTTCAATGGGATCTTTCTAACTCCGGTATTTAGAGTCGTTTCTGAAGTGAGCGTTAGACATCTAACGACAAAACTCCAGCCGCAGGAAAAAAGTCAGTAGTTAAGAGCTTTCTGGGCTAACGCCGGTTTATAAAGCTCTTAACTACTGTACTCTAAAGTACACTAACACCCATAAACTACCTATGTACCCCTAAACCGAGGTCCCCCCACATCGCCGACACTCAAATAATTTTTTTTAACCCCTAATCTGCCGACCGCCACCTAGGTTTTCCTTATGTACCCCTAATCTGCTGCCCCTAACACCGCCGACCCCTGTATTATATTTATTAACCCCTAACCTGCCCCCCACAACGTCGCCTCCACCTACCTACACTTATTAACCCCTAATCTGCCGACCGCAAAGCGCCGCCACCTACGTTATCCTTATGTACCCCTAATCTGCTGCCCCCTAACACCGCCGACCCATATATTATATTTAATTAACCCCTAATCTGCCCCCCTCAACGTCGCCTCCACCTGCCTACACTTATTAACCCCTAATCTGCCGACCGGACCTGAGCGCTACTATAATAAAGTTATTAACCCCTAATCCGCCTCACTAACCCTATCATAAATAGTATTAACCCCTAATCTGCCCTCCCTAACATCGCCGACACCAAACTTCAATTATTAACTCCTAATCTGCCGACCGGAGCTCACCGCTATTCTAATAAATGTATTAACGCCTAAAGTCTAACCCTAACACTAACACCCCCCTAAGTTAAATATAATTTAAATCTAACGAAATTAATTAACTCTTATTAAATAAATTATTCCTATTTAAAGCTAAATACTTACCTGTAAAATAAATCCTAATATAGCTACAATATAAATTATAATTATATTATAGCTATTTTAGGATTTATATTTATTTTACAGGTAACTTTGTATTTATTTTAACCAGGTACAATAGCTATTAAATAGTTAAGAACTATTTAATAGCTAAAATAGTTAAAATAATTACAAATTTACCTGTAAAATAAATCCTAACCTAAGTTACAATTAAACCTAACACTACACTATCAATAAATTAATTAAATAAACTACCTACAATTATCTAAAATTAACCTAACACTACACTATCAATACATTAATTAAATACAAATGCTACAAATAAATACAATTAAATAAACTAGCTAAAGTACAAAAAATAAAAAAGAACTAAGTTACAAAAAATAAAAAAATATTTGTTGATGTTCCGATCAGCCAATAGAATGCAAGCTCAATCTGATTGGCTGATTGGATCAGCCAATCGGATTGAACTTGATTCTGATTGGCTGATTCCATCAGCCAATCAGAATATTCCTACCTTAATTCCGATTGGCTGATAGAATCCTATCAGCCAATCGGTATTCGAGGGACGCCATCTTGGATGACGTCATTTAAAGGAACCGTCATTCGTCGTTTCAGTCGTCGGCCAGGATGGGATGTTCCGCGGTGGAGGTCTTCAGGATGCTGCCGCTTCGCTCCGGATGGATGCCGCTTGGATGAAGACTTCAATCGGATGGAAGACCTCTTCTGCCCCGCTTGGATGAAGACTTCAGCCGGATCATGGACCTCTTCAGCCCCCCCGCTTGGGCTTGGATCAGGACATCGGAGGGAGCTCTTCTGGACGGATCGGTGTGATACCCGGTGAGGTGAAGACAAGGTAGGATGATCTTCAGGGGCTTAGTGTTAGGTTTATTTAAGGGGGGTTTGGGTTAGATTAGGGGTATGTGGGTGGTGGGTTGTAATGTTGGGGGGCTTGGGTATTGTATGTTTTTTTTTACAGGCAAAAGAGCTGTATTTCTTGGGGCATGCCCCGCAAAGGGCCCTGTTCAGGGCTGGTAAGGTAAAAGAGCTTTGAACTTTAGTAATTTAGAATAGGGTAGGGCATTTTTTTATTTTGGGGGGCTTAGAGTAGGTGTTATTTTATTAGGGGGCTTAGAGTAGGTGTAATTAGTTTAAAATTGTTGTAATATTTTTCTTATGTTTGTAAATATTTTTTTATTTTTTGTAACTTAGTTCTTTTTTATTTTTTGTACTTTAGCTAGTTTATTTAATTGTATTTATTTGTAGCAATTGTATTTAATTAATTTATTGATAGTGTAGTGTTAGGTTAATTGTAGGTAATTGTAGGTAGTTTATTTAATTAATTTATTGATAGTCTAGTGTTAGGTTTAATTGTAACTTAGGTTAGGATTTATTTTACAGGTAAATTTGTAATTATTTTAACTATTTTAGCTATTAAATAGTTCTTAACTATTTAATAGCTATGGTACCTGGTTAAAATAAATACAAAGTTAACTGTAAAATAAATATAAATCCTAAAATAGCTATAATATAATTATAATTTATATTGTAGCTATATTATGATTTATTTTACAGGTAAGTATTTAGCTTTAAATAGGAATAATTTATTTAATAAGAGTTAATTAATTTCGTTAGATTTAAATTATATTTAACTTAGGGGGGTGTTAGTGTTAGGGTTAGACTTAGCTTTAAGGGTTAATACATTTATTAGAATAGCGGTGAGCTCCAGTCGGCAGATTAAGGGTTAATGTTTGAAGTTAGGTGTCGGCGATGTTAGGGAGGGCAGATTAGGGGTTAATACTATTTATGATAGGGTTAGTGAGGCGGATTAGGGGTTAATAACTTTATTATAGTAGCGCTCACGTCCGGTCGGCAGATTAGGGGTTAATAAGTGTAGGCAGGTGGAGGCGACGTTGTAGGGGGCAGATTAGGGGTTAATAAATATAATATAGGGGTCGGCGATGTTAGGGCAGCAGATTAGGGGTACATAAGGATAATGTAAGTAGCGGCGGTTTACGGAGCGGCAGATTAGGGGTTAATAATAATATGCAGGGGTCAGCGATAGCGGGGGCGGCAGATTAGGGGTTAATAAGTGTAAGGTTAGGGGTGTTTAGACTCGGGGTACATGTTAGAGTGTTAAGTGCAGACGTAGGAAGGGTTACCGCATAGCAAACAATGGGGCTGCGTTAGGAGCTGAACGCGGCTTTTTTGCAGGTGTTTGGTTTTTTTTCAGCTCAAACAGCCCCATTGTTTCCTATGGGGGAATCGTGCACGAGCACGTTTTTGAGGCTGGCCGCGTCCGTAAGCAACTCTGGTATCGAGAGTTGAAGCTGCGTTAAAAATGCTCTACGCTCCATTTTTGGAGCCTAACGCAGCCTTTATGTGGTCTCTCAATACCAGAGTTATTTTTATGGTGCGGCCAGAAAAAAGCCGGCGTTAGTTTTTCGGGTCGTTACCGACAAAACTCCAAATCTAGCCGTAAGGTTTTTAAATCATTTTTGTAATGCTGAAATCCTTGAAGTAAAACTAGTTCTATACAGCAAGAAGGTGCAAGATTAATCTATATCACTGGTTTTCAAACCTGTGCTCAAGCGTCCCCAACAGGCCAGGTTTTCAGGATTACCTTGGGTGAGAGCAGGTAAAATAACCATGTTTACTAATCAGCTGATTATTTCACCTGTGCTCCAGTTCAGATATCCTCATAATCTGGCCTGTTAGGGAGGCCTGAGTTCTGGTTTGAAAACCAGTGATCCGGCATTATAGATTATAATGGTCCTGTTCTCAAAACTTTCAGCTGTGATGAGGAGCAGATATTCTCTCTTTCCATTCTACAATTTTTAAGTTGCAGCATATTTTTTATTCAGTGAGATTTGGTTTCATAAACATGTTTTATTGAATTCAGGCTATTTTGTTTATGCCATAATATCAATTTAGGGTAAAGAGCCTCAGTATTTTTGAAGCAAGCAATCTATATTGCTATTAGATTCATACCAAAGTTATATTTCAGGAAAGTGTATGAAGCTTTCAAAACCCAGTCTCTCTGTGAATTCTGACTGTTGTCCTTTGTTATGTGGATTACCAGTTTGTCTGCTCCAATTGTTTTGATTGGTTGCCTGGTTTCTGACCTTGGCCTGCTATTCTTCTGTGCATTTCCTGGGTACAGGCACTTGTTCCTGGTCCTGCTCTTCTGGTTACGACTATGGCCTGTCCATGATTACTGTTCACAACGCATCTCCTAATGCACTGGTTTCAGCTGCCACACAAGGACCTTGTCACCTTATACTACATTATACATCATTTGGAAAACCAGGAATGTAGCTTAACAGTATTCAAACAATTATTTTATTTTTCCATGCACAATATGTATCTGCATTTATGCACTGGATTGCATATGATATACATATTTTGTACTCGTTTAAAGGGACAGGAAATGTTACACAAAATGTGCCAGCAATAAAATATTTAGTGACAATAAACTACAATATCTCTTTAAGTAGTGCTTAAATCTGCAGTTTTAAAAATAATTCTTTAACCTCAAAAACCTAACAGAAGGCAACCCTCCACTCCAAGACTGTGTGTGTTGCAGAGGGAGCAACTTTATATGTACTGTGACAGGATGACTGAAGCTACTGCACATGTGTCTAACACTCATGTAAGAACGCAACACAACCTCAGGTTTGGGTGAGAAGTCACCTTGAGATTGGTAGAATCTCTTGCAACTCATTTGAACAAAAAAGCAGCTCCAAGGGGGCAGCTGGAGTCACCATCAGAAGAGCACTTTAGCAGTTAAATTTATGTTTTTAGCTACAGATTTAACTTAAAAGGACAACATTGTTTAACCAACATGGGAGTGTGCAGGTGAGCTGTGATTAGACAGCAAGCCCAGGACAGCATTACATAAAAGGTAAATAAACTATTGGGTGCATAACTCTTTAATTTTGTATATTTTATTAACAGGTATTGCTAACCTTATGTTACATAATTCTGCACAATTTTACAACTTTTACTCTCCCATTATTATTTTCATTATAAGTTACTTGTATAGCACCAACATATTCATCAGTGCTATAAACATGGGTCTAATAGGCAAGGTAAAAATGATGAGAGACAATGGCTTAGAGGGCCCTGCCAAGAATTGCATTGTAGTAAATCAGCTCTCATGAAGGTGATCTACAATTCAGCTGGGCTCGTAGGTTTATATGCTAAGGAGTTCAAGAGGATAACTAAAGGAGGAGATGAACTAATCAGAAAATGGAAGTGTATATTGAATACCTCCCAAACTTTGTAGAAATGTATTATGGACTGGTTAGATTGATAGGGACCATCACCATAATGTGGATGGGGCTGTGTTAGAAGGGGCATGGGTCAGGGGCGTATTGCTGGTAGGATTATTGGTTTGGTCAGTCTGTGGATACACTAAAGGTCCGGTTACACAGGTGGGAGGAGAACCACAAGAGGGCTGTGTAACAGATGCCAAAGGATTATAGGGTTTTGAGAAAGAGAGGGTAGCCAACAGTGTCACAGGCTGCAGACAGATTGAGAAGGGTTAACAGAGAAAAGTGACTGTTTGATTTTTGTGTTTATACAACCCTTTTCAGAAGTTTTCAGGTAAGGTGGAGTAGGGAAGTAGGTTGGTAGTTAAATGGTGATTTTATGAGGATAGATGTGATTAGTGCATGTTTAAGGGATGAGGGAAATGTACCAGTGCTGAGGGAGATATTAAAAATATTTTTAAGGATTGGAGTAAGAAGTAGGAGAGAGTGAGGGCAGTAGTTTTAAGTGGATGGGATCAAGAGGACAGGTGGGGAGGTGAGAGGAAGACATAAGAGCAGCAACTTCTACCTCAGTAGCAGTGGGAAAAGAGCTGAATCTGTGGCTTTGTGGGGTTTGGACATCAGCAAATGGTTGTGGGAGTTTGAGAGTGTTAGTATGTTAAAGATGATTTCATTTCTGATAGAATCAATTCTGTTGGTGAAGTAGTTGGCAAAATCTTGAGCTTAAAGTGAATGTAAATTTTGATGCTAAAGTGCCCGTTTTTTAAAAAATCGATTAAAAACAGGGGCACTTTAATTCATCAAAATTTACATTTCACTCGTGTTGTAAAAAATACTTACCTTTTAAACTTGACAGCAGCTCCGGCTTCCTCCGGTCATAGCAAGCCATTTTTGATGTCAGAAATAATGGATAGGTCATCCTCCAATCACGGCTTCCTCCCTGGGAGAATCAGTGTCTGATTCAATGCAGTGATTGGAGGAAGCCGGATTCCTCATTTTAGAACCAGGAAGAGGCTTTGCGACGGGTGGAGAAAGCTGGAGCTGCTTTCAATATTAAAAGGTAAGTTTTTTTTCATAACTCAAGTGAAATGTACATTTTGATGAATTAAAGTGCCCCGTTTTTAATCGAATTTTTAAAAACCGGGCACTTAAGCATCAAAATTTACATTCACTTTAAAGAGAATTGGAAATAGGAGGTGGGGGAGGGCAGAGAAGGGTTTTAAAAGTGGAGAACAGACAGAGATAAGAGTAAAGAAGTAACCCTGCTTAGAGAGGTTAAGGACAGAATAGTAGGGGTTTAAGATGAACTTGTAATGAAGAAAGTCAACTGAACACCAGAATTTTCTCCAATGTCATTCAGCAGTGTGGGAACATCTGCGTAGGTAGCATGTCAGAGGAGTATGTCAGGCTGAGGATAAGTGCTTGAATTTCAGGCTATGGTAGGAGTTGCCAAATTGTCATGGACTGATGTGAGAGTGGAGTTGTAGTAATGGATAGATTGTTCAGGGCAGGAAAAGGAGGAGATGGAAGAGAGCAGAGGTTTGAAAGACTTTGGAAGATGTTGTAGATCTAGTGACTTGATGCTTCTGTGGAGTTTGGTGTAAAGGTTAGAAGGAGGGTGGGGCGAAGGAAGTGCTGTGATGTTAGAAGTGAGGAGATGATGGTCAGAAAGAGGATAAGGGGAATTTGTGAATTTTGAGAGAGTGCTTCGATAGCTAAAAAGATCAATGGCACACCCTTCTTTGTGAGTGAGAGAGTTGGACCATTGTAACAGACTGTAAGAGGAAGAGAGCTGGAGAGGTTTTTTTTGCAGCAGGGGCAGTGGGATTGTCAACAGGGAGGTAGAAATCCCCAAGAATGATTACAGGGATGTCTGATGAGTGGAAATAAGGTAGCCAGGCTGCAAAATTATCATTTTAATTATTTAGTCCATTTTAATTTAAAAAAAACATTTTCATATCCCCTCAATTAATGATGTTACAGCCGAAGCAGGCCTTTGAGAATGTAACTAGTGTAGTGTGAGCATGATATTGTAGAAAATCCCCTCACGATAATATACACGCAAACCCATAAATGTCACAAGCAAGCAATGTTTCTACTTTCAAATTGTAATCACACACCAAAACACCATGCGCAACATCACAATAGAAAAATTTCGTCAGCAAAATTTACGGCTTCACATAAATGCTATTTTGCGCTCCAACTGTAATCTAACCCAAAACGAGAATTCTAGAGTGCACAAGCAAAGGTAGTGATGGTTTTAGATACAAAATAAACTTGAATAAGGCTTCTAGAGTTCAGATTTTTAGATCTATGGCAAGGCATATATAGGTGGGTGAATTTAAGAAGTTGTGGGGGATTGGGGGATATATCATCAGCAGTTAGTATGAGCAAGAGGGAGAGTGCCATAAGATGAGATACAAATTTGCAGTATTGAGAGTGTCTTTAGTGTAGGGGGAGAGAGTTTCAGAATGTGTAAAGTGAGGTTAGGGGAAAAGAGAAGGGCCAATGAATAATACAGGTGGTGAGAGGGAAGGAGTGAATGAGTAAATGAAAAATATAGTTTGTAGAGATAAGATGTAGCAAAAAGGAACATGAGGATATTACGCATTTTACAAAAAGGGAAAACATTGAAACACATAAAACACAGTATTACAGCAGCATTTGCCTTGTTTCCTTTGTTCACTTGGAAAAATGAACCTAGGGTTTAGCTGCGCGTCTCTGCTCTTGTGACATCAATAGTATAGGTAATCTTTATAATAAAGATTATAGGCAAAGAAAGAGTGCTCTTTTTACACCAGATACATGCACACAGAAAATTCCAAAACCAAATAAACACATGTATTGTTGGTTATGGATGGCTACGGAAAGTGCTCAGGCCAGATTCAAATACAGGTAGAATCAGTAACAATTAACAACGGATAGAATACTTCCAAGATATTGGTGGCATGTGGATGCTGCTCTGGTGCGAATATCAGGGCTGTGCTCCTGCTCCCAAAAAACAAACTGCAGAAATAAAGAGAAAACAGAGCGCATACCACTCTAAGAGTAACACTGTTTTATTTATATAAAACTAAAAGCGCATAAAATAACAGGTATAATGTGTCAAAATATAACAAGCACAATCACCACATCACAGTGTCTTTCACCGGCTACAATGGATCTGTTACTCGTCACTCATCTGTAGAACTTCCGGAACGCCACAGGAAACCGCACCGGACCAGGGGATACTCCAACGTAGAACTCGGTGTCACAGGAACGTGGTGAGACAAAAAGGAAAGTCTCTATGCGTTTTGTCAGGTTACGACCTGACTTTCTCAAGGGTTGTTTGTAAGTGGACATCCATGTTGCTTTTTTTTAAAAAACCCGGGCTTGACACACCTCCAACCTGTGGCGGCATCTTATTGGCTTCAGCTTAGTTCAAGTCCCGGTATTGGCTGGTAAGTAGGGATGGGCGAATGTTTCTAAAAATTCTAAATTTAAAACGAATTTTAATACATTTGTTTGTTCGAATCGAATTTCGAATGTTTATATAACTTTCTAACATTCTATTTTTGAATTTTCGTGTTCAAATTTTTCAATAAAATTCGAAAAGATTAATTTGAATAATGGAATGTTTAGCTATCAATTCATTCAATTTCGAAATGTAATAGTATAGTATTTCTAGTCTAATACTGTGTTTTTTAAATGTAATATTCGAATTCGAATGTGATATTCGATTCGAATGTGACATTCAAATTCGAAATAGTATTTCTAGTCTACAATTGTGTTTTATAAATGTAATATTCAAATTAGAAAGTGACATTCGAATTCGAATGTGACATTCGAATTCAAATGTGACATTCGAAAACTGTAAATAAAATTCGACAATCTAATTTTTAAGAATATTGATTTTTATCAACATTCTTTTATGTAAATCGAATTTCTACAATAACATTCGTTCTAACATTCGAATTCGAATATAAACACATTCGCCCATCCCTACTAGTAAGCATTTTCTTTTTAAAAAGTCCACATCAATACTGTTGCTGCATAAGACACATATATATAGAAATAAAGATAAAATCAACTTATAAAATAAGAATACGTTCAATATGTTGTGTATATTAAAAATTCATTCTTAATTAGAGTGGTTTCAATCTGTATACATACTAAATATACAGGGAGTGCAGAATTATTAGGCAAATTAGTATTTTGACCACATCCTCCTCTTTATGCATGTTGTCTTACTCCAAGCTGTATAGGCTCGAAAGCCTACTACCAATTAAGCATATTAGGTGATGTGCATCTCTGTAATGAGAAGGGGTGTGGTCTAATGACATCAACACCCTATATCAGGTGTGTATAATTATTAGGCAACTTCCTTTCCTTTGGCAAAATGGGTCAAAAGAAGGACTTGACAGGCTCAGAAAAGTCAAAAAAAGTGATATATCTTGCAGAGGGATGCAGCACTCTTAAAATTGCAAAGCTTTCTGAAGCCGTGATCATCGAACAATCAAGCGTTTCATTCAAAATAGTCAACAGGGTCGCAAGAAGCGTGTGGAAAAACCAAGGCGCAAAATAACTGCCCATGAACTGAGAAAAGTCAAGCGTGCAGCTGCCAAGATGCCACTTGCCACCAGTTTGGCCATATTTCAGAGCTGCAACATCACTGGAGTGCCCAAAAGCAACAAGGTGTTGCAATACTCAGAGGACATGGCCAAGGTAAGAAAGGCTGAAAGACGACCACCACTGAACTAGACACACAAGCTGAAACGTCAAGACTGGACCAAGAAATATCTCAAGACTGATTTTTCTAAGGTTTTATGGACTGATGAAATGAGAGTGAGTCTTGATGGGCCAGATGGATGGGCCCCGTGGCTGGATTGGTAAAGGGCAGAGAGCTCCAGTCCGACTCAGATGCCAGCAAGGTGGAGGTGGAGTACTGGTTTGGGCTGGTATCATCAAAGATGAGCTTGTGGGGCCTTTTCGGGTTGAGGATGGAGTCAAGCTCAACTCCCAGTCCTACTGCCAGTTTCTGGAAGACACCTTCTTCAAGCAGTGGTACAGGAAGAAGTCTGCATCCTTCAAGAAAAACATGATTTTCATGCAGGACATTGCTCCATCACACGCGTCCAAGTACTCCACAGCGTGGCTGCAAGAAAGGGTATAAAAGAAGAAAATCTAATGACATGGCCTCCTTGTTCACCTGATCTGAACCCCATTGAGAACCTGTGGGTCCATCATCAAATGTGAGATTTACAAGGAGGGAAAACAGTAACACCTCTCTGAACAGTGTCTGGGAGGCTGTGGTTGCTGCTGCATGCACGCAATGTTGATGGTGAACAGATCAAACACTGACAGAATCCATGGATGGCAGGCTTTTGAGTGTCCTTGTCAAAGAAAGGTGGCTATATTGGTCACTGGTTTGTTTTTGTTTTGTTTTTGAATGTCAGAAATGTAATTTGTGAATGTTGAGATGTTATATTGGTTTCACTGGTAATAATAAATAATTGAAATGGGTATATATTTGTTTTTTGTTAAGTTGCCTAATAATTATGCACAGTAATAGTCACCTGCACACACAGATATCCCCCTAAAATAGCTATAACTAAAAACAAACTAAAAACTACTTCCAAAACTATTCAGCTTTGATATTAATGAGTTTTTTGGGTTCATTGAGAACATGGTTGTTGTTCAATAATAAAATTAATCCTCAAAAATACAACTTGCCTAATAATTCTGCACTCCCTGTATATACGAATTTTGCAATCCTTGGATATGGGTTAATTTACTGCAGTCTCCAAATATAACTAGAAAGTATCTATACAGTAATAAAGTGATACTATCCAATCTTTACATTTTAGAAGAGACACCTTAGGATAGCGCTAGATTTTAGAACTGTGTTCGTGGGTACATACATTTGTAATGCCAACAGAGGAGTCCATTAAATAGATAAAAAAGGAAGGCAATCTCATCATAATTGTTGAAATCTATTTGGGGGATATGCAGACCAAACTGACAATGAAAACAAAATGAATAGTATTTTTTAGATAGATAGGGTGATCTCAAAGGATGTGAGCTCCCCAGATGCTGAAAAAGCTACATTATATTGATATTATTTGTAGATAAAGACAGTAAAGTTGCAGTTAGAAACTATAGGAAGCCTACGGATAAGTATGGCTTCCTAAGTGCCAAAAGTGGACATCTGCCAAGGTGGAAAAAGAATATTCCCCTCGGACAGTATCAGAGGATACGCCGAAATTGCACACATTTTGAGAATTTTCTTATGGAGTCTGTTGCTCTGGATAATAGGTTTAAGGAAAAAGGGTATGATGCAACCGTTCTCCCTGCCGTGAAAGAAAAGGTATCAAATATGAATAGAGATACTATACTAAACCCTATAACCAAAAATACAAGACACCAATCTGAGCAGAATAATATAAGGTTTATTTCCACTTACAGCCAGGGTAGTAGAGAGATAGAGAATATCCTAAAGAAACATTGGAAGATCCTTACCTCTGACCCAATATTAGGCAGAACTCTACCAGAGAGACCAGCCATAACTTTCAAAAAGAATCAGGATTTAAAAAACATGTTAGCACCATCAAAGTTCAAACCAGTTCAGAAACCAATCCAAACAGATAATAAACATTGGCTTAGTAGAACAAATGGGACGTGGCCCTGTGGAATTAAAAATTGCAATATGTGCAGCCGCATCATAAGGGGGGATACCTTTAATAATGTTAATAACTCCACATTTTAAAAGATTAAATACAAGTTTTCTTGCAAATCCACTTTTGTTGTGTACCTCCTAATGTGTGACTGCCAGAGTTTCTATATAGGGCGCACCAAAAGACTTATAAAAAATAGATTTAGTGAACATCTGTATAATATTAAAAACAAAGTGGACAATCATAGTGTTCCTATCCATTTCAACCAACACCATAATGCTAACCCATTGGGACTTAAAATTATGGTTTTGGATTGGATTCCTCCAAACAGCTCTAAAAATAGACTAAAGAGCTTACGACAACGTGAGACATATAGGATTCACGAGCTTCAAACTTTAAACACTAGTAGTGAGAATATAGATTTAGACCTTCAGGCTTTTCATGTAACAGGGGTTCTTGTTTTTGTACCTTTTTCCATTAGCATTTGGGGAGTTCACATCCTTTCAGATTACCTTATGCATTCAAAATAATACAATCGATTTTGTTTCCATTGTCAGTTTGGTCTGTATATCCCCCAAATAGATTTTAACAATTATGATGAGATTGCCTTCCTTGTTTGTTTTATCCAATAGGTCCCGCTGTTGGCATTATGAATGTATGTATCCACGGTCCACAGCTCTAAAATCTAGCGCGATTCTAAGAGGTCTCTTCTGAAATGTAGAGATTGGATAGCAGCATTCTATTACTGTATTATTGTATAGGTACTTTCTAGGTATACTAGGGGACCGAAGCAAATTAACCCATAGGCTTTCATGTAACAGGGGTTCTCTGATTCGTTCTTGTAGCTTTTCTTATCAGCATCTGGGGAGCTCACATCCTTTGAGATCACCCTATCTATCTAAAACAATACTATTCAATTTTTTTTTTATTGTCAGTTTGGTCTGCATATCCCCCAAATAGATTTCAACAATTATGATGAGATTGCCTTCCTTTTTTATCTATTTAATGGACTCCTCTGTTGGCATTACAAATGTATGTACCCACGAACACAGTTCTAAAATCTAGCGCTATCTTAAGGTGTTTCTTCTAAAATGTAGAGATTGGATAGTATCACTTTATTACTGTATAGATACTTTCTAGTTATATTTGGAGACCGCAGTAAATTAACCCATATCCAAGGGTTGAGAAATTCGTATATATATTTAGTATATATACAGATTGAAACCACTCTAATTAAGAATTAATTTTTAATATACACGACATATTGAACATATTCTTATTTTATAAGTTGATTTTATCTTTATTTTTATATATGTGTCTTATGCAGCAGCAGTGTTGATGTGGACTTTTTAAACACAAAATGCTTACCAGACAATACCAGGACTTGAACTAAGCTGAAGCCAATAAGATGCTGCCACAGCTTGGAGGTGTGTCAAGCCCGTTTTTTTAAAAAAAAAAAAAAGCAACATGGATGTCCACTTATAAACAACTCTTGAGAAAGTCAGGTCGTAACCTGATGAAATGCGTAGAGACTTTCCTTTTCGTCTCACCACGTTCCTGTGACACCGAGTTCTGTGGCGTTCCGGAAGTTCTACAGATGAGCACAAGGACGGGGTGACGAGTAACAGATCCATTGTAGCCGGTGAAAGACACTGTGATGTGGTGATTGTGCTTGTTATATTTTGACACATTGTACGTGTTTTTTTATGTGCTTTTAGTTTTATATAAATAAAACAGTGTTACTCTTAGAGTGGTATGCGCTCTGTTTTCTCTTTATTTCTTCCTTTGTTCACTCCTTGTTGAATTCTTGTATAATTAGTTTGCTTAATTGCCTCACTTACAAAATGTTCACTTAAGAAATGTGAACAACATATTCTATTATGAAATTGCATACTGCCCAAACAATGCACACCCTGTGCAATTGTGTATTTGTTACTTAAGATTTTACTGCTGCCTGTTTTTAAGTAATGTTAACTGTCCATTTAAACTGTAATTATTTCTAGCAATGTTTTGCTGTATCTGTGCTTTACAGGGACATACCCTTGAATAGCCTTTATTTATTAAATCTCCTCCTGGACAATTAGGGACATATAGATAAACCCCTGTACTGATCAAGCAATAAAGGGTCAATACTCTTTCTCCTGCAGGGTCCTCTCTGGAGAAAGTAAACATTTTGAAATTAAATTTTGCCTCCTTATAAGTAAGAACATAAAGAAGGGTTGATCTTTATCTTTACCTTTATCCAAATTTCTTTATCTTTACCTTTATCCAAATACATATTAGTGTAGCTATGAAATTAACGTAATTCACAAGTTATTAAGTCAATTATAAAGTGATCAGTTGTTTATGGATTAACACATTTGGTTGAAATTTGGTTGTTTACCTCAGACAATGCAAAGACAAATTTGAAGTAAGCAATTAACATTTTTTTTTATTCTGACATATGTCAATTTGATAAAACGTTTACTTAGTCCTTTAACCCAAAAAGGTAGACACTTCATGGGAATTTATATAACAAAGACAAAGTAAATCTGTTAAGCAGCTGTACAGATTTCCAACACTAAAATGAAAATATTCTAATTTAAAGTATGTGTTTCTGCATGCACAGTACCAAAATAAAATACCATTTTTTATAGTGTGTTAAAGTAGGAAACAAAATGGTGGAGGTATGTGCCTGTTACCTGTGGACAATACAAGAGTGTTATACTACAAGCACATCATGATGTTTTTGGATGGTTGTTTGCAAGAATATGACAAGCAAAGATAAACACCAGGAAAAAATGATTTGAAATATGTATCCCCTAACAGCCCCACTTCTAAAATGATCTTCCCCTCTGCCTATTTTGGCTACCTAGCAACAGCCTTCTGAAATATTTTTTAGTACAAAAGTAACTTTAAATTGATAAATAAACAAAAATCAAACTTTTGTTTTTACAGATTAAAATATTAGCATGTTGTCTCAAAAAATGTTTCCATTTTTTAAGGATATTTGCAAAATTTTAATTCACTTTTATATTACTCTATCCTTTCTTTCTTTCCATCTATCATATCCTATCCTATGAGCTATATCAATTGAATTACAATCTTTTAGAAAAGTTTATATACTTAATTCTAGTGAATTTTACGTAACATAAATATTTTAGTTTATTAAGGTTTGTATGTGATCTACCCCATATTACATGAATAAAGTATGTGTGTGCACATATATATATATATGTATATACATACAAAGAGAGAAGCGCTCTACCAGGAACGAACAACAGCTCAGTGGCTTGTTCTATGGCGATTTACCACCCGGAGGCGAGCTCTTAGTTAGACCAGTGTGCTTTTCACAGAAGAAAACTTTCCTGAAGTATATCAGTCTGATCCCGCCAAGTAAGGTCAGTCCGAGCCCCGAAATACCAGGCAATTCTCCTCTGAACAAGGAACACTGACAACCCCAGACGATCGTTTCGGCCTCCTATGGGCCTCGTCAGTGAGGTGCAGCCACATTCCTCTAAGCACACTGGGCAAGGAGTCCACGCTCTGGTTCCCCCCATCACCCATAGGGAGACTTCCCAGGGTCATAATAATTTGCATACAAAGAGAGAAGCGCTCTACCAGGAGACGGAACAACAGCTACAGTGGCTTGTTCTTTGGCGATTTTACCACCCGGAGGCAGCCTCTTTTAGACCAGTGTGCTTTTCACAGAAGAAAAACTTTCCTGAAGTATATCAGTTCTGATCCCGTCAAGTAAGGTCAGTCCAGCCCCGAAATACCAGGCCAATTTCCTCCTCTGAACCAAGGAACATGACAACCCCCAGACGATCGTTTCGGCCTCCTATGGGCCTCATCAGTGAGGTGCAAGCCACATTCCTCTAAGCACACTGGGCAAGGAGTCCACGTCTGGTTTCCCCCATCACCCATAGGGAGACTTCCCCAGGGTCATAATAATTTGCACTACAAAGAGAGAAGCGCTCTACCAGGAAACGAACAACAGTCTCAGTGGCTTGTTCTATGGCCGATTTTACCACCCGGAGGCAGCCTCTTTTAGACCAGTGGTTGCTTTTCACAGAAGAAAACTTTCCTGAAGTATATCAGTCTGATCCCGCCAAGTAAGGTCAGTCCAGCCTCGAAATACCAGGCAATTCTCCTCTGAACAAGGAACATGACAACCCCAGACGATCGTTTCGGCCTCCTATGGGCCTCGTCAGTGAGGTGCAGCCACATTCCTCTAAGCACACTGGGCAAGGAGTCCACGTCTGGTTTCCCCCATCACCCATAGGGAGACTTCCCCAGGGTCATAATATTTTGCATACAAAGAGAGAAGCGCTCTACCAGGAACGAACAACAGCTCAGTGGCTTGTTCTATGGCGATTTACCACCCGGAGGCAGCCTCTTTTAGACCAGTGTGCTTTTCACAGAAGAAAAACTTTCCTGAAGTATATCAGTCTGATCCCGCCAAGTAAGGTCAGTCCAGCCCGAAATTCAGGCAATTCTCCTCTGAACAAGGAACATGACAACCCCAGAACGATCGTTTCGGCCCTCCCTATGGGCCTCGTCAGTGAGGTGCAGCCACATTCCTCTAAAGCACACTGGGCAAGGAGTCCACGTCTGGTTTCCCCTCATCACCCATAGGGAGACTTCCCCCAGGGTCATAATAATTTGCATACAAAGAGAGAAGCACTCTACCAGGAACCGAACAACAGCTCAGTGGCTTGTTCTATGGCGATTTACCACCCGGAGGCAGCCTCTTTTAGACCAGTGTGCTTTTCACAGAAGACAACTTTCCTGAAGTATATCAGTCTGATCCCGCCAAGTAAGGTAGTCCAGCCCCCGAAATACCAGGCAATTCTCCTCTGAACAAGGAAACATGACAACCCCAGATGATCGTTTCGGGCCCTCCTATGGGGCCTCGTCAGTGAGGTGCAGCCACATTCCTCTAAGCACACTGGGCAAGGAGGTCCACGTCTGGTTTCCCCCATCACCCCATAGGGAGACTTCCCCAGGGTCATAATAATTTGCATACAAAGAGAGAAGCCGCTCTACCAGAACGAACAACAGCTCAGTGGCTTGTCTCTATGGCGATTTACTACCCGGAGGCAGCCTCTTTTAGACCAGTGTGCTTTTCACAGAAGAACACTTTCCTGAAGTATATCAGTCTGATCCCCGCAAGTAAGGTCAGTTCCAGCCCCAAAATACCAGCAATTCTCCTCTGAACAAGGAACATGACAACCCCAGAAGATCGTTTCGGCCCTCCTATGGGCCTCGTCAGTGAGGTGCAGCCACATTCCTCTAAGCACACTGGGCAAGGAGTCCACGTCTTGGTTCTCAACCCCCATCACCCATAGGGAGACTTCCCCAGGGTCATAATAATTTGCCATACAAAGAGAGAAGCGCTCTATACCAGGAACGAACAACAGCTCAGTGGCTTGTTCAATGGCGATTTAACTACCCGGAGGCAGCCTCTTTTAGACCAGTGTGCTTTTCACAGAAGAAAACTTTCCTGAAGTAAATCCAGTCTGATCCCGCCAAGTAAGGTCAGTCCAGTCCCGAAAATACCAGGCTATTCTCCTCTGCACAAGGAACATGACAACCCAGACGATCGTTTCGGCCTCCTATGGGCCTCGTCAGTGAGGTGCAGCCACATTCCTCTAAGCACAATGGGCAAGGAGTCCACGTCTGGTTTCCCCCCATCACCCATAGGGAGACTTCTCCAGGGTCATAATAATTTGCATACAAAGAGAGAAGCGCTCTACCAGGAACGAACAACAGCTCAGTGGCTTGTTCTATGGCGATTTACCACCCGGAGGCAGCCTCTTTTAGACCAGTGTGCTTTTCACAGAAGAAAACTTTCCTGAAGTATATCAGTCTGATCCCGCCAAGTAAGGTCAGTCCAGCCCCGAAATACCAGGCAATTCTCCTCTGAACAAGGAACATGACAACCCCAGACGATCGTTTTGGCCTCCTATGGGCCTCGTCAGTGAGGTGCAGCCACATTCCTCTAAGCACACTGGGCAAGGAGTCCACGTCTGGTTTCCCCCATCACCCATAGGGAGACTTCCCCAGGGTCATAATAATTTGCATACAAAGAGAGAAGCGCTCTACCAGGAACGAACAACAGCTCAGTGGCTTGTTCTATGGCGATTTACTACCCGGAGGCAGCCTCTTTTAGACCAGTGTGCTTTTCACAGAAGAAAACTTTCCTGAAGTATATCAGTCTGATCCCGCCAAGTAAGGTCAGTCCAGCCCCGAAATACCAGGTAATTCTCCTCTGAACAAGGAACATGACAACCCCAGAAGATCGTTTCGGCCTCCTATGGGCCTCGTCAGTGAGGTGCAGCCACATTCCTCTAAGCACACTGGGCAAGGAGTCCACATCTGGTTTCCCCCATCACCCATAGGGAGACTTCCCCAGGGTCATAATAATTTGCATACAAAGAGAGAAGCGCTCTACCAGGAACGAACAACAGCTCAGTGGCTTGTTCTATGGCGATTTACCACCCGGAGGCAGCCTCTTTTAGACCAGTGTGCTTTTCACAGAAGAAAACTTTCCTGAAGTATATCAGTCTGATCCCGCCAAGTAAGGTCAGTCCAGCCCCGAAATACCAGGCAATTCTCCTCTGAACAAGGAACATGACAACCCCAGACGATCGTTTCGGCCTCCTATGGGCCTCGTCAGTGAGGTGCAGCCACATTCCTCTAAGCACACTGGGCAAGGAGTCCACGTCTGGTTTCCCCCATCACCCATAGGGAGACTTCCCCAGGGTCATAATAATTTGCATACAAAGAGAGAAGCGCTCTACCAGGAACGAACAACAGCTCAGTGGCTTGTTCTATGGCGATTTACCACCCGGAGGCAGCCTCTTTTAGACCAGTGTGCTTTTCACAGAAGAAAACTTTCCTGAAGTATATCAGTCTGATCCCGCCAAGTAAGGTCAGTCCAGCCCCGAAATACCAGGCAATTCTCCTCTGAACAAGGAACATGAAAACCCCAGATGATCGTTTCGGCCTCCTATGGGCCTCGTCAGTGAGGTGCAGCCACATTCCTCTAAGCACACTGGGCAAGGAGTCCACGTCTGGTTTCCCCCATCACCCATAGGGAGACTTCCCCAGGGTCATAATAATTTGCATACAAAGAGAGAAGCGCTCTACCAGGAACGAACAACAGCTCAGTGGCTTGTTCTATGGCGATTTACCACCCGGAGGCAGCCTCTTTTAGACCAGTGTGCTTTTCACAGAAGAAAACTTTCCTGAAGTATATCAGTCTGATCCCGCCAAGTAAGGTCAGTCCAGCCCCGAAATACCAGGCAATTCTCCTCTGAACAAGGAACATGACAACCCCAGACGATCGTTTCGGCCTCCTATGGGCCTCGTCAGTGAGGTGCAGCCACATTCCTCTAAGCACACTGGGCAAGGAGTCCACGTCTGGTTTCCCCCATCACCCATAGGGAGACTTCCCCAGGGTCATAATAATTTGCATACAAAGAGAGAAGCGCTCTACCAGGATATATATATATATATATATCCATTTGTAATTGCCACGGTGCTAACAGGATTAAATCAATCTCTCATACAAAGAAAGCACTCGATGGACTTTTAAAGATGCAATCCATAACTTTTATTACAAAGTTATCATAACTTTTCAGGTACCGGACCAGACCCTTTGTCAAATGATACAAGAAAATATGCATATTTTCTTGTATCATTTGACAAAAGGTCCGGTCCGGTACCTGAAACATTAAGATAACGTTGTAATAAAAGTTATGGATTGCATCTTTAAAAGTCCATCGAGTGCTATCTTTGTATTAGAGTTATATATATATATATATATATATATGCCCATGTGTGATCAGTAAATGCATCCAGCTATATCTAGATCAGCAGCAAGTCCTATTGCATGTGTCCTATAAAGACCATATTGCTTTACATGTGCGCCAAACGCCTCTTCTGGCTTGTGATTCTTTCCATTGTTATTGAGCTACTAATGACTGGAATACTGAGGGAGTCACCACTGGAGAGCATTTGGAGGTGCTTGGAAGTTTATAATATCAATGACAGCAAAACCTGAGAAGTGTGTGCAACACACAAACTGCTGGATCCATACTCTGGGAGGCGATCGATTATATACACCATCTACTTACCTCATACCGACTGAGGTTTTTGAAAGTAAGTGCACATCTGATTGGGTGCAGGAATACTTTCTGTTGGAAGTTTATCATTCATTGGGACTAAGAACTCTTTTAAGAATGTTTTAAAAGGTACTTTAATTTTTTTTTTATTTTTTTTTATATATACAAATCTTTCTAATATTAGCATATTCTTTGTGTACTGATATTGTACGGTTTTGTATATGTCTCAAGTAATAATAGCGTAGATGCAACATATATATACATTCTAGTACACCACATATGCCTTCTATCTCTTGTCAGTGACAAGTAGTACTTATAAGGATAATTATTTAAATTATTTAGATTACTAACAGCTCATGGACATGAGCTGGTTATTGCGCCATCTCATATTTTTTGTATTTCTATTTTTTTAGAAAAGTCTGAGAGACTTATCTTAGCCTTTTGAGACTGGCTGCTTGGTTTCTTCTGTATATATTATAGATTTACATGATCTTGAATTAATATATTACAGAAATAGGACTCCTTTAAGTGTGAGCGCTTTCGGGGCTTGTCTGAGGACATTTCTTGTCATCAGATATTCTTTTTTTTTTTGTTTCTATATACATATATACTGTATATATGTATACATTCATATACAATATATAAATATATATATATTTACAGTATATATGTAGAATTAAGTATTGTAATTTAAGTATACAAGTTCGACAGATTTTTCAATGTATTTTAGGTGTTTGTAAGTTTGGGTTGTTTGAACAAGCTTGACAGGTTTGTTGGCACTGTCAATCACTGGAAATCCCGAAAATTTGAAGAAAGTTGGTTGAGTTTTTTTTTAATTATTATTTAGTATTTAAAAGAATGTTCTAGTCCCTATGGTCCCCATTTATCAGACTTTCAAATGTTAAATCACCTGATCTCTGCATCAAATTGTGTGCCTACTTGACCTTCCTTAGTTTGTCATGCTGTCATCCTAAAAAAGTAAAGTTAAAAGTGATACAACGTATGGGACAGTGAAGGACAATTGACAGGGATTGCTTTCAGTGTTATTCAGACGAAGATGTCACCGTACAAGTGACAGTGAGACAGATATCAAAGTTATCTTATCTTCAAGTGTAACTTCTACGGTGCAGACACAACTTTACACCAACCATTATAGCACTTGCTAACACCACAGGAAGCAAGAGTAAAAAGTTACCAGTAATAAAAGCACATTTATTTATAATCCATTAACATACAATATACAAAGTGCAAAATAGTAATCCAGTAGCATAAAAAAGAAAAACAACCCAAAATATTGCAGTATTAACCCTAAGCATTTGATGCATTTCGTTGAGCAACCGTAATCATAGATAAAGTTTCAAGAATGCTACACCTCTTTTTAATGGTAGCATTCTGCAAAGTGACACTCATTTCTGTCTACAATATAATAATTCAACAAGAGAACAGAAAATGAGCATCCCCTTAGCACTCAAAAGAATAAGCACTAAGTGCCAATCATAAAAGGTCTCAACCCGCAAGACAGAGAAATATTAATAAAACTTAACTTTTAATAGAGACTAAGAGATAAAAAAAGAGAAATAGAATTAAAACACCATTAAAATAAACTAAAAAGTACCATTCCAGTCATATAATAGTGAATCAAATTTCCATCAAAAACAGGGAAAATATCAGGCAAGTACAAAATAGGTAACTATCCCCATTGAATTGAGTCACACAAAACAAAAATCCTTTAACTCTTTAAGACTAGAATTTAATCTGTAAAACAATGAATTCTATGTTTTTTTAAGATATAAGACACCTTGATACTGAGCTAAGGAGGAGGAATTTTGGAAGTGAGTGATCCTGGATAGAAACTAAAAATAGGCTGAAATAAAATAAAGTCATTCCATTTTTTTGTATAACATGATCATGGAGACTCATGGAGACTCATGGAGAATAATTAATTCAAGATATAATTTTAACCTATTCACTACCAAGTATTCCAGAGAACAACTTGCCCATAATACCGAAGAATTTTTTAGCATTTTTGCTATCACTCCATTTAAACAGAAATAGAGCCTTGTTGTTGTTTTTATTTAATTTACTAGCAAAACTATATATATATTTCTTTAGTAGACAACCCAATTTGGTAGATTTCATGCCACTGTTTTGCCGCCAAATGTGATCATATAAAAACAAAATTGTTAACATTTTCACAAACTTTCGCCAAGATTTAGTTTTGCGGCCAAAGGGGTGCGTTAGCTACGCGTGCTTTTTTCTCGCCGCACCTTTTAAATACAGCTGGTATTTAGAGATCACAGAATGACTGGGTTTTCAGTGCGTTAGGCTCCAAAAAGGGAGCGTAGAGCATAATTTAACGCCACTGCAACTCTCGATACCAGCGGTGCTTACGGACGCGGCCAGCTTCAAAAACGTGCTCGTGCACGATTCCCCCATAGAAAACAATGGGGCTCTTTGAGCTGAAAAAAAACCTAACACCTGCAAAAAAGCCGCGTTCAGCTCCTAACGCAGCCCCATTGTTTGCTATGGGGAAACACTTCCTACGTCTGCACCTAACACCCTAAAATGTACCCCGAGTCTAAACACCCCTAACCTTACACTTATTAACCTCTAATCTACCGCCCCCGCTATCGCTGACACCTGCATATTTTTTTAACCCCTAATCTGCCGCTCCGTAAACCGCCGCTACTTACATTATCCCTATGTACCCCTAATCGGAACAGCCAATAGAATGCAAGCTCAATCTGATTGGCTGATTGGATCAGCCAATCGGATTGAACTTGATTCTGATTGGCTGATTCCATCAGCCAATCAGAATATTCCTACCTTAATTCCGATTGGCTGATAGAATCCTATCAGCCAATCGGAATTCGAGGGACGCCATCTTGGATGACGTAATTTAAAGGAACCGTCATTCGGCGAGTAGGCGTCGGTTGAAGAGGTTGGATCCGCGTCGGTTGGAAAGAAGATGGCTCCACTCCGCTCCAGAAGAAAGAAGATTCAAGATGCGGCTTGATAGAAGACTTCATCCCGATGATGGACTTCCGACTTCATCCCGATGATGGAGTTCTTCAGCCGCCACTTGGATCCAGACTTCAGCCCGAGGATGGACGTCACTCTTCAGCCCCCCGCTTGGGCTTGGATCAACACTTCCGAGGCTTGGATCAAGACTTCCGAGGACGGATCGGTGAACCTGGTATGTTGAAGATAAGGTAGGAAGATCTTCAGGGGCTTAGTGTTAGGTTTATTTAAGGGGGGTTTGGGTTAGATTAGGGGTATGTGGGTGGTGGGTTGTAATGTTGGGGGGGTATTGTATGTGTTTTTTTTACAGGCTAAAGAGCTGAATTCTTTGGGGCATGCCCAGCAAAGGGCCCTGTTCAGGGCTGGTAAGGTAAAAGAGCTTTGAACTTTTTTAATTTAGAATAGGGTAGGGCATTTTTTTATTTTGGGGGGCTTTGTTATTTTATTAGAGGGCTTAGAGTAGGTGTCATTAGTTTAAAATTGTTGTAATATTTTTCTAATGTTTGTAAATATTTTTTTATTTTTTGTAACTTAGTTCTTTTTTATTTTTTGTACTTTAGTTAGTTTATTTCATTGTAGTTATTTGTAGGTATTGTATTTAATTAATTTATTGATAGTGTAGTGTTAGGTTTAATTGTAGATAATTGTAGGTATTTTATTTAATTAATTTATTGATCGTGTAGTGTTAGGTTTAATTGTAACTTAGGTTAGGATTTATTTTACAGGTAATTTTGTAATTATTTTAACTATTTTAGCTATTTAATAGTTCTTAACTATTTAATAGCTATTGTACCTGGTTAAAATAAATACAAAGTTACCTGTAAAATAAATATAAATCCTAAAATAGCCATAATATAATTATAATTTATATTGTAGCTATATTAGGGTTTATTTTACAGGTAAGTATTTAGCTTTAAATAGGAATAATTTATTTAATAAGAGTTAATTTATTTCATTATATTTAAATTATATTTAACTTAGGGGGGTGTTAGTGTTAGGGTTAGACTTAGCTTTAGGGGTTAATCCATTTATTACAGTAGCGGCGAGATTCGGTCGGCAGATTAGGGGTTAATAATTGAAGTTAGGTGTCTGCGATGTTAGGGAGGGCAGATTAGGGGTTAATACTATTTATTATAGGGTTATTGAGGCGGGAGTGAGGTGGATTAGGGGTTAATAACTTTATTATAGTAGCGGTGCGGTCCGCTCGGCAGATTAGGGGTTAATAAGTGTAGGCAGGTGGAGGCGACGTTGAGGGGGGCAGATTAGGGGTTAATAAATATAATATAGGGGTCGGCGGTGTTAGGGGCAGCAGATTAGGGGTACATAAGGATAATGTAGGTGGCGGCGCTTTGCGGTCGGCAGATTAGGGGTTAATTATTGTAGGTAGCTGGCGGCAACGTTGTGGTGGGCAAGTTAGGGGTTAATAAATATAATATAGGGGTCGGCGGTGTTAGGGGCAGCAGATTAGGGGTACATAAGTATAACGTAGGTGGCGGTTGGCAGATTAGGGGTTAAAAAAATTTAATCGAGTGGCGGCGATGTGGGGGGACCTCGGTTTAGGGGTACATAGGTAGTTTATGGGTGTTATTGTACTTTAGAGCACAGTAGTTAAGAGCTTTATAAACCGGCGTTAGCCCAGAAAGCTCTTAACTACTGTCTTTTTTTCTGCGGCTGGAGTTTTGTCGTTAGATTTCTAACGCTCACTTCAGCCACGACTCTAAATACCGGCGTTAGAAAGATGCCATTGAAAAGATAGGATACGCAAATGACGTAAGGGGATCTGCGGTATGGAACAGTCGCGGCTGGAAAGTGAGCATTAGACCCTTTAATGACTGACTCTAAATACCGGCGGTAGCCCAAAACCAGCGTTAGGAGCCTCTAACGCTGGTTTTGACGGCTACCGCCCAACTCTAAATCTAGGCCTTTGTGTTTCTCACTGAATGTATTTACATACTGCTTGTGCAGTTATAACACAAATGCATGTTGAAGCTTTTCTGTGGTTCCCTTTTGTTCAGAAGCAGCAGGTATGCATGGCTTTGCCATTGCTTTTTAGTAATTAGAAGGCCGCTAGTTGCAACTGCTTATCAAACTTCTGAAATTCCTGGCAGTGAACGGGTTTATTAATTAGCTGGCAAGGGTTATAGTGTTCTAGTGTAAGGATTACCTTCTCTCTTGACACCTCCCTGATCTCAACCAAAAAGATCTTCTCCCCCACCAAACACACTCCTCACCACCTTCTTAGGTACTGCAGACAGTATGCCAGTATAAACTTTTAGGACTTTTTTTTAAAAATTAATTTTATTTATTTTCTACAGTGTAGGATACCCCTTAACATGCCACCTCCCTCATCCCTCCCAAACAACTCTCTTACCCTCCCCCCACCTAATGGTGTCAGCCATCTTAAGTTCTGGCAGCCTTCTACCAGTATCCAGCATATGTACTAATTTTATATTTTTTATTTTATTTATTATTTTGATTTTGATTTTCTGTAGTGTAGTGTAGTGATCCCCCCTCCCTGCAATCATGATTGTAGGGTCCTCCCACCCTGATTTATTTATTTTTTCTGTAGTGTAGATTCCCTCCCTCTTCCATCCAAACTTTACTTTCTGCAGTATAGGGCCCCTCTCTCCCTCTCCCTCCCATCTCTGCCTCTGTGCCACCCATGCACCTCTCTCCTTCCCTCCCGCATCTCCCACAGGCACTGAAGGATATAGTTACACACAGTGATACTGCATATGTCACAGGTAAATGGGTTAAAATGAAAATGAAGCGGATGATATAAATGGACAGATTATAAAGCAAAGTATAAAAGAGGTAGAAATAGCAACTTTAGCTTCTGTCAGGAATCGTACAGTATAATCAGTAAAACATATTATTCAAAGAGTTTTTTCTATATGAACTAATTGGATATTAAAATTTGAAAATGCCCAAACTGCTAATTTAATAAAGCTAATCTGCATCATTATTTCTGGTTATGTTCAAAAATCCAAACATTTTGAAACAGTTATTTTTTGGCTAAATAAATGCCTTGTTTCTATATAGTATTACATATCTTTTTTATATAGTTTTGACATTAATAGATTTATTAATACTACCTTTTAAATGCCAGACAATCCTCAAAAAATCAAAATCTGAAAAGGCAACACGTATTTATGAATTTGTCAAACAAATACAAAAAAACCCCTCATAATTAAGCAATATGACACTTCTTTAACCTCTGATAAAGATATTAAACTTTTTCTCTAAAGTTGATGGGGCCTACCAAAATCCTTTCATATGTTTAGAAACAAATAATCTTTTTAGGAAATCTAGATATATTAATATGGTGAATTTCATAAAGTAGATTTCTCATAGTTGTTAATGTTTAGGAAGAAGATAAAGAGCATTATGTTAAGGGAGGGGGTATAAGAGATGGTCTAAAAAAATGGTTTAATTAATGTTTCATGATGATTTATTTAGAACTGTGCTCAATAACCTTCTTTCTTAAATATTTTCGTTTAGTATTAACCTTGTGTAGAAAATATATTAAATGATAACTCTGGATATTAAAGAATGTAATTATGTTTGCTATTTTAAAAAAATATATAAATGACTAATTTATGAAAAATGTGATATAAAGCAAATCATTATTAATAAGTTAATTTAAACCTAAACATATTACAGCATATTTTCATATATGGTGATAATATTCAGGATTTAATAAAGAGTGGATCTACTGTTAATATTATATAGAAGAACATAATGCTTTAATGATTATGGGGCATATTTATCAAGCTCCGTATTGTAGATTGATGCCCCGTGTTTCCGGCGACCGCTGCTTCATATCCTGTCCGCCTACTCTGAGGCGGTGGACAGAAATCAACCCAATCAAATACGATCGGGTTGATTGACACCCCTGCTAGCAGCCGATTGACCGCAAATTTGAAGGGGGTGGTATTGCACCAGCAGTTCACAAGAACTGCTGGTGCAATAATAAATGCAGACAGCGTATGCTGTCGGCATTTATCGATGTGCAGTGGACATGATCTGCAATATCGGATCATGTCCGCTCGCACCATAATAAATAGGCCCCTAAGAGTTTGACATTTTTTATTAAAAAAATTCAAGGAAAAACGGGGCGGAGCTACGCCGTGCTGGTGCATGGCAGCTTTGTAGGAGAGCTCAGGAGCTGTTGGGACCTTTGAGCAGTCAGTTTGGCACCTATTGTTACTTTGAACCACCCAAACCTTACCCTAATCCTACACCAGATGATCCGGTAGCCCATTCACTACTTGGGCAGGAGGAGAGAGCATCGGGCAGATTATTCAGTGTCACGGAGAATGGAGCCGCGGCCGCCATCTTGCCGCCCGATCCTGACAACTTTTGCGAGCTGCCGCACCAATACCCACTAAGAGACTCCCCTACCTGAACATCGAGGTGCCACCATAGCAAATCAGCCAGTCTAGCTGTTGCCGCATTGAGATCCCGGTACTGGGGGCCGGTTCCTGTGTTTCCTCCCACATGGTGAGTTCCGGTTATCAGCCCTCACTGGCGTTACAACCACCGCACTAAGACACTGCTGGGCTTACCTAGAGGGGGAAACATACAATATTTTCAAACACCACTTAACACATGGCCTCATAAAAACTGGCATAAACAGTATATTTATTTTTTGGAAGGGCTGGAGTGAGAGATCAGCTACCACAGGCCGCACATAAATCATATAAAGACTGCCTCCCCCACAAAGTGGTAATCAACATCACAGTCAGCAGTGCTTTCTGCAACGCTCATTAGGAAATACACTTCTTGGTAGGCTCAGACCACAAGGTGACTTCATACCAAATTGTGAGCTGAAAGACAATGCAATCACGCAACCTCTCACAGTGCGACTTTAACACCCACTGTTGCTCACCTTTGAGGGCATTAATTAATAGAAGTGATAGTTATCTGACGAAAAGCCCTTTTAATGATCTGCACCTTAAAGTGAGACCGCCTGTCTGTTATACTCCCTTCAGCCTGAGGAGGGCTGGTTTTGCCCCTGACACCTACTTTGAGCCTTTAATAAATCCTCATCCCTGGCTACAATGGCAAGCAAGAAAGGTAATAAGCCTGATAAGCTGACAAAGCTGCAACCCCTGGGTCCCTCTGTCTCCTCGTTCTTCCATCCACACGAACCTGCGACTCTGGAGACCACACAGACCTCGGACCAATCTTCCGCAGACAGTGGCCACAACACCCCACACGACCCGCTTCAATCTATACAGTCTCAAATAGTGGGCCTCCCCTCAAAATCAGATATAGAGTCCCTGAAGAAGTTTATTAAAGACGAAATTAAAGACTTAAAAAAAGATCTCAATGATCTGGGATCTAGAATAGAATATATAGAAGAAGGCCAAGAACAACTCAACTCCATGGTCAGCACTAACACACAACAACTTTCTATCCATGATTCCATTATTCAAAACTTGTCTGATAAAATCGAGGACCTCGAGAATCGAGGTAGAAGGAATAACCTTCACCTGAGGGGAATTCCTGAAGACATCTCTACCGACCAACTTAAAACATATGTCACAGAATTCTTCCATTATCTCCTTCCTCATACCCCTCCTCTTTAGGGCGAAGACATTGAGAGGGTACATAGGGCCCTAAGACCCCCCACTAAACCACCTGCCCCCCCCGGGATGTAATTCTCAGATTCCTCAAATTCACCACCAGAGAAGAGATATGGCAGGCCGCCAGGACCAGACGATCAATCCAATTTCACAACCACTCCCTACAAGTATTTCAAGATCTCTGCCCTCAGACGGTTCAAAGGAGAAGAGAGGTTCGTTTCATTACCAAAATCCTCCAAAACAATAACATCAGATACAGGTGGGGCTTCCCATTCAGTCTCATCATCTCCCACAATGGAAGTCAGATCATATATAAAAGTTTCTCAGACCTAGAAAACATCTATAAGAGACTTAACCTCTCATTTGAACCTCCACCCGAGAAAATCATTGACACCCCACTCCGAGTGACACCACTTGAAGAGGAACATCCCAAAGAACAGAGACTCAACTGGTCCAAAGTGGCATCTAAAAGACGCAAGACAGGACCCTCCTCCTCACCTGCAGATTCCTGACTCTAAAGGCAACCTCCCATGTTTATCTTTTCAAATACCACCAGTTCAACATTCCAGTATATCATTCTTCCACTTAGACCCCTTAAAATGGGGGGATCCCCCGGACCCCTCTCTACTATAGATCACCCACAAGTGTTTTGGGATGTTGATATAATACAGACTTTTTAAGGTTGAATTCGTTATATGTTTGATGTTCAGTTTCTACTTCCTCAAATCTACCAACCCAGCTGAGTTATGAGTTACATTCATTATTCTGAACATGCCAATATTTCTAATACAGTTATTAATTACCCTCAAAGGTTCCCCAACATCATGCCTCCCCCACGGATGATGTTCTTTCAACCTTATCCAGGCCACAACACTTATAGTTGCGGCTTACTTTATGTTTTTTGCTCTTATGTTTTACTGTTTATTCAGGTTCTCTTTAGTTGTTTTATTGTTATTAACCCTACTATGTTTCTATTTGATTTGTTCCAGCTTTAATGTCTTTTACAATGTCCCACTATCAACTTGCTCTTCCCAGGGCCTCCCGCTCGCTTCTATACCTCTATGCTCCACTACCCTATCAGGTCTCCGGCAAACGACAGGTAACTCTACACATCGCTACACCACGATACATAAAGGTACTTTCCTACAAATCATACATTTCTGTCCCCATGTTAGGCATACTCCTATACACTCACTACCTTCACACTACTCTTAGCTTCTCCAACCACATATAGACATGGATAGGACCCCTAGATCTATTACTGTCTCCTCACATAATGTTAAGGGGCTTAACATTCCTCAGAAAAGGACCATGGCCATGAGGGATTATCAAAAGCTCAAATACGATATCGTTTTACTACAAGAGACTCACTTCTGGAGGGGCAGGGAGCCCCCTACAGTCTCTTAGAAGATTCGGTCAGGCATTTTTCTCTTCCCACACTTCAAAAACACAATGGGGTGGGAATTTTGATTAGAAAACAGATTACTTTCACCCTCACTAACATATATAAGGACAGGGAGGGCAGACTGGTGGTCATTACTGGGCGACCTTTTTAACAAAGTCATTACCATCGCCAACATATATTTCACCTAATTCCAACCCTTCACGTTTTCTTTAACCAAGCCTGTAATATAATTTCTGAATTCACTAGAGGCACACTAATCCTGGGGGGTGATTTTAATATCCCCCTCGACCCCAAGATAGACTGTTCATCTGGTTTCTCCTCCACCCCCCAAAAAAACCCTTAAACTCATTAAGTCGTCCTTAACAAAATTAAAAGTCCATGATGCCTGGAGAATATTTCACCCACAGGAAAAAGACTTCTCATTTTATTCTTATCCCCACCACAAGCTACTCCCGCATCGACTTACTTAATGATTGATGTCACCAGCTAGCCTTAGTTCACGCCTCAGATATCCACCCTATAACTTGGTTCCGATCATGCCATGATCAGTATCTCAGTAAACAGGCCCACATCTCAGAGACACGATCGCAACTGGAGGCTAGATGAGTCCCTATTGACTGACCCCCATGACCAAATTACAAATTCATGATAAACTTGTAACATACTGCAGTCTAAATTCACCCCTGAGGTCTCACCCCTCAATATATGGGAAGCCCACAAGTGCGTTATTAGAGGGGACCTAATAGCTATCAAAGCGGTAGAGATAGACAAAACTCACTAGCCCTTAAAAACTTACCTAGAGGAACTAAGAAAAAACTAGAAGACTCACATAAGAGATACCCAAAATCCCACTCCCTACTCGAACATATTCAGCACAAACAGAAACAATTGGACCTCCTCTTGGGTAGAGAGGCCAAACGTAGGGCCCCTCTTTCTTAAAAAGGAGATTTTATGAGGGGGTAACAAACAGGGCAGGCTTTTGGCGAGACTCTTACGTAATAAATCCGCATAAAGTTATATTATGTCCATAAAAGACCCCAAAGGGAAAACTTGGAATTCCTCCTCTGATATTGCTGACAAACTTTAGAACCTACTATGAGGACCTATACAATTTACATAGAAACATGACCCCCCCATCTAAGCTTGCCATTACTGACTACCTAACATCTCTTGACCTTCCTACCCTTTCTGCAGACCAGAAATCGGACTTAGACTCCCCCTTCACCTTAAAAGAAGTTCAGACCGCTATCCGCTCTTTTCCCCCTGGAAAAGCCCCAGGCCCAGATGGTTTTAGTCATTCGTACTACTCCAAATTTATCGATATACTGGCTCCCCCCCCTCCTAGCCCATTTCTTGGATATAGACAACGGGGCCTTCTTCCCTTCCCCTCCTCCCTTCAAGCGCACATCTCTGTAATCCCTAAAACCTAACAAACCTTCCGACTCCATCCCCAAATACAGGCCGATTTCCCTGCTGAACGCAGACATAAAAATCTACGCTAAAATCTTATCAAGCAGACTAAATCGCTATCTCCCATCCTTGATCCATCACGATCAGGTCGGTTTTATTCCCTTCAGAGAAGCAAGGGACAATACGGTCCGTAACCTCCCACCTCCCTCTGGCACTCTAAGAAGTGTAATCTTACCCACACTATTCCTATCCACCGACGCGGAGAAAGCCTTCCGACCGCATTGGTTGGTCCCTTCCTCAGAGCCATCCTTCAAACTTTCGGCCTTGGAGATCCTACGCTTCATCGAATCTTCGCATTATATAATAGCCCGAGCGCGTGAATTTCAATCAACGGTATACTATCCATCCCTTCCCGACATCAAATGGTACCAGACAGGGGTGTCTATTTTTGTCTGCCTTCTAGAAACCTTCGCCACCAAAAATCCGACAAAACAAAGAGATACAGGGTATTTCGATTCGAGACGACTCATACAAGTTGTCTCTGTTCGCAGACGACATACTTTTCACACTTACTGATCCCCATTAAGTCCATTCCCGCCCTACTAGACGAACTCACACTTTTCAATAGATTGACCAACCTTTCTCGTTAACCATTCCAAAGTCAGAATTTTTAGGGGTCCTCCTTGACACCCACTATTACACAAAACCTTAGATCCTCTTGTCCCTTCCCGTCAATGCTCAACTTCCTTGAAATATTTAGGCACATATCTTACAGTCGACTTAGACCTGGTTCACCACCTGAACTTTACCTCTCTAAAGACATCACTAGAATGCGACTATCTTCCTGGCACTCCACGACGCCCTATCCTGGCATGGGTAGAATTAATGCAATTAAAATGAACCGCCTTCCGAGTATTTTATTACTGTTACAAGCCCCTTCCCCATCCCCTCCCTCCTCGATACCTGGCCAGTCTCCAGCGACTATTTAACTCTTTAATTTGGGGGGGAAAACACTCTAGAATCAATATTAAAACTATGATGATCCCCCCGCATAATAGGGGCCTAGGTGTCCCAGACTTGATTTTGTATAGCCAAGCAGTCTTTATTCAAAGAATACTTGACTGGAGAGTCTATAGGACCCAAAAAAGATGGGTCGCTCTTGAGGAGCTTCTGAACCCTAGATTAGTTCTGGGGTCTAGCTGCTGGACCCAAGGAAGTGGAGACTGGTTGGGCAATACAGACAACCCTATCGCCAAAGAGACCCTGACTCAATGGAGAAAGCAAATAGGGACAATCCCCTATCTCTCATCCAGACCCTCCCCTCTGACCTCGTTGATACATAACCAAGAGTTCTCTCTGACTGACTGTGAGGGGCTTCTCGGGTTACACGATCCCTGCTCAGACATATCCATCCACCACATTTCAGACAACGAACACCTCCGTCCTCACCTACAACTAGTAGAGATGGGCTTCTCATGGGCCCAACATTGGTTCACTTACAGGAAGGTTCACCATTACATCACGACCCACAAACAACATCTTAATCTATTGAGACCCCCGGACCAAACTAGAACAATTACTCTCATCCACGTCTACACTAAACCACACCCTATCTACAATATACTCAATTCTCACCCACCCCCCGGCAGCTTACCCACCTCCGTGGAGTCCTGGGAGAGGGAACTGGGGGTTATCATCCTCCCACAGATGGCTTCATCCATGTTTATTAATACTAAATCCTCATCATCATCTGCCCGAATATTAGAAATTAATTATAAAATTCTACATAATTGGTACCTCACCCACGTCGTCTACATACTTTATACCCCTCAACAAATAACCGCTGCTGGCGTTGTGGACACGTGGGCAGTGGAATGGGAGATCCATTATCTATGAAATAGAAAAGATTTTCCAGAAACATTACCTTGTGACCCCACTACTGTTCCTTTTAAATAAGAACATTAAACTCCCCTCCAAGTCATACCTTATACTTTTTTGCAATATTCACAAATAGTGCTAAATCTCTCATTGCTAAAAATTGGAAGTCCCCTGAAGCCCCCTAGATGCAATGGGAAGAATATGGTCTCTGACCTTCTAGAGTTAGAGGAATATAGTAATTTAGAATAAGATAATAGGGACCATTTTATTATTGCACAAGATATTTGGGGAGCAGTACCTTAAAAAGAATTCTTCACTCTCACAGGGTGTTGAGTCATTAGCTTTTCCTCTAACACGTCAATGGAGACCTAGCCTTTCTGCTTAACTTGTACAGGCTTCTCTTGCATATGACCCTTCGAGTAACACCATACAATTTATGCTGGACAATCACAGGAAACTATTGTATTATCCCTTAGAATTTTCTTTCCTTACTTTGTTTTTTCTTTTCCTGTCTCGCTTCTAACCCAAGTGAAAGCATTACATTTGTTGTTACTATTGTTAATTATTTTGGGTATGTATTCCAAATTTGTATCTATTGATACAATATGTATTTCTTTTTTTCTTTTCCTTAAATTCTCTAATAAAAAAGACCTTGGAATAAAAAATTCAAGGAGAAAAACATCATAGTTTACCCCATCTTTTTTAAAAACCTATAGCATGGGTAGACTACTTCCAACCACATTTTAGATCAGACACCTTTATTTAAAAAGGATTATTCATGACTATCTTTTTAGCATATTTTGGTTGAATTTAAAAATCATGTGTTTATATCAAGATAAAAAACAGCACTTAGCTTTGCATGTATACTCATTTACCATATATTTATTTATATTATATAAGTATTTATAACTGGATAAAAAATAAAAAGTGATATTATAAATTCTAATGTATAAACTGTTTTTCCAAACAATTTATTTGTCATAGGGTCAGTCCATCTCAAGTGGTCCAATAATTGTAGTTTTTTTTTTTTTTATTATTTAATTATCCAAAATCCTTTGAGTGATTAGCTCTATGTATAGGTATTGCTAAACCAACCAGTTTTTTATTTTACTTGGTTTAACCACAGCAGCCATCTTTGTGTCATGGCATACCAATATATTTAGGTTATGCAGATTTTATTGGAAACCTCAATATCTCAGCTCAGGAGGATCCAAGCTCCTTGGAACAAAAACTGATCTCTAGATCACATTCCACAGGTACATGCACATAAATAAACATTTTGCACACTCACACTCTTTACACTTATACTTACAAGTCCAAATGTAATGATAAAAATAGCTAAAAGGAGGAAGAAGAAATGAAGCACACGCTAAAAAGAACACTCTGCCTACAATTAAGCATGGAAGTGGCTTGGTAATGCTCTACGGCTTCTTTGCATCCTCTGGCACTGGAAACCCTGCAGCGTGTGGAAGGTAAGATGTATTCATTTAAGTATCAGGAAATCCTAGGAGGAAAAACGTCATGCTGCCTGTGAGGAAGCTGAAGCTTGTACGTCATTGGACCTTCCAACAGGACAATGATCCCAAGTATACCTCGAATTCCACCAAGGCTTGGTTGTAGAAGAAGTCCTGGAAGATTCTACAGTGGCCATCACAGTCACCTGACTTAAACCCAATAGAAAATCTCTGGTGGGATTTGAAGAAGGTGGATGCAGTACCCAAACCCAAGAATATTACTGAACTGGAGGCCATTGCTCATGAGGAATGGGCTAAGATTCGTCAGGAATGCTGCCATAAGCTGGTGTCTGGTTATGCATCTCGTTTGCAGTAGGTTATAACAGCAAAAGAGTGTTCTACTAAGTACTAAAGATGCTTGCCATGAAATTGTTGAATAATTTTGAGACTGCGGAGTTAATTAAAAGTTGTATTTTCAGTTGAATTTGGGGAAACCACTTGAAGCATTCATTGTGTCGAGATATTTCAATTTCTTTTGTTTGATTTGTTCATTACAAACAGCTTAAAGTCTGTACATTTTGACAATAAACCTGATTTGCAATGGGGGTTGATTACAACTATAAGTATAGTTTGCTTGCAGAATATTTCAGGCTTGAAGCTTTTCTTTTTTTTTTTTATGTGGGCAGGAAAGTGAAATTTTGTAACATTTTTTCTAACTTTCAGTTTGATTATCTTTCTTGGGGGACCAGACAGGAATATAAATCTGCATACGAAGAGAGAAGCGCTCTACCAGGAAACGAACAACAGCTCATCAGCTAGTTCTATGGCGATTTACCACCGGAAGCAACTCTTTTAGACCAGTGTGCTTTTTCACAGGAGGAAGACGTGGACCCGTCTGCTCAGTGTGCCTAGAGGGCTGCACCTCACTGACGAGGCCCCACACTAGGCCGAAACGTACGTCTGGGGTTTTTGCTGTTTTCGCTTGTTCAGAGAGGGATTGCCTGGTATTTCGGGGCTGGACTGTACTCTTAAGTCAGGATCAGACTGATATGCTACAGGAAAGTTCTTCTCTGTGAAAGGCACATGTTAAGCAAAAAAAGGCTGCTTCTTGGGTGGTAACTAGCCATAGAACAAGCTATTTTGCAATTATTCGTTCCCAGGTTCAGCGCTTCTCTCTTTTAATTTATGAAAATTATGACTCTTAGGAGTCTACCTAAGTGTGATGCGGGAATCCAGACGTGGACCCGTTGCCTGAGTGTGCCTAGAGGGATATGGCTGCACCTCACTGACGAGGCCCACACTAGGCGAAACGTACGTCTGGGGTTTTGCTGTTTCCCTTGTTCAGAGAGGAATTGCCTGGTATTTAAGGGCTGGACTGTGCTGTTAAGTCAGGATCAGACTGATATGCTACAGGAAAGTTCTTCTCTGTGAAAGGCACATGTTGAGCAATAAGGCTGCTTCTTGGGTGGTAACCTAGCCATAGAACAAGCTATTATGCTATTGTTCGTTCCCAGGTTGAGCGCTTCTCCCTTTTAATTTAGGAATATAAATCTGCACACTGTGGATCCACTCCAATTTTCTAAACTTATTCAACGTCTCCTCCCTCACACTTCCACTATAACTTGCCCTGATCTTGCTACAGGCCACTATAACATTACTCTCTGCACTAGACACTCTTGCTCCTCCCCAACTGCGCAAAACCCACAACATCAGTTACAGCCCTGGTACTCTCAGCAAACGCACTAGTTTAAAAAATGCTCCCACACCTGCTTAGTGTCTGAAGAACATCTAAATCTGAACCTGATTTCATCCACTATAAATTCATTCTTCATTTATACACATCTGCCCTTCACTTAACCAAGCAAACCTACTTCTCTACTTCTCTACCCTTATATCTACTCTCTCCTCATACCCTAAATGACTCTTATCTCCATTTAACTCTCTGCTCTACCCATCTACCCCCCCCCCCTTGTCTGTCTTTAATGCTCAAGACCTGGCAGACTACTTTTTTTTAAAAAAATGCATAATATTCAAAGCAACATCCCAACAATAGCCTGCAATCTTCCATCTCCACCCCCTGGTCACCCCCTCTGCTGTTCTCTGCATCTTCCCCCTAGCCACCAAAGTTGGCTCCTTACTGTCCTCTTCATGCCTCACTACCTGCCCACTTGAACCTATCCCTTCACATGTAAAACCTTCTCTGTCTTCCACCCTCACTCCTGCTCTTACTTACATCTTCAACCTATCCTTTCTACAGTTCATCCCCATCTTCTATCAAACCCGCAAAGATCACTCCAATACTCAAAAACCCTCCCTTGACCCTAATTCTTGTGCAAACTACCACCCCATATAACTGCTTCCATTAAAATCAAAACTAGTTTATGACTGTCTAATCCACTTCCTGTCCTCCAGCTCCTTGCCTTAGCCTCTGAAATGTAACTTCTGTCCCCAACACTCAACTGAAACTGCCCTCACCAAGGTTACTTCTTTCTGCTAAAAGTAACAGCCATTAATCTCTACTTAACTTACCTGATTTCTTAGCTGACTTTGACATGGTTGACCACCCTCTCCTACTACAGACTTTCTGCTCTCTTGGTCTTTGTGACACTGCTCTCTCTTATCTTTCTAACAGGTTATTTTCTGTGTCATAGAGAGAAAGAAAAAGTATAAGAAAGAAAGAAAAAAAACTGGGACAGCAAGAGAGAAAGAGAAACAAAAAGAAAAAGAGAAAAAAAAAATAGAGAAAGTCAAAGTGAAAGGTACAAATACAGCATAATGGTGCCTGGTTGCTTTTATAAATCACCACCCTTTTCTCTACAGAAGTCAAAATGTGGGTATTAAACATTTAAATAATAATTTTGAATTAAAAGAAACATGATACTTCTAGCCTGCCTCCAAATGCAGTCCTAACCTTAACTATATTTCCTGAAATCTGAATTAGCACTCTACTCTGCCTACTACAGTTCACACACCATGTAAGTAGCTAGAGCAACTGATTCCACCACCATCTAAACAAATTCCATTACATTTCTTTTTAGGCTCTGATTGCTGTGTGTAATTTCAATACACTTGTGTGCTTGCTTAAAATCTTTTTGTGGGCACACACATGGACACCTTAGAGGGGACAAAGTTTAAAATTCCTTATTCTGATATTTTTCAGGCATTTTCATGGTGCCTGACATCATGCATGCAACTGGAATGTGCATAGATGTGACATATTCTTCCATAATAATCAAACTGAGATGTCAAGTGAGACCATAGAGACATGCCTACCCATAATGGTTGAGTTCTATTTGGTGTTTCCTTGCAATCATCTAATTGTTCTATGTCTGAGACTCCAAAGTGACTAAGGGCACAATCTTCCACCCCTTCGGGTTCCCTCACAAGATGCTAGAAAGGCAACATTTGCAATACTTCTCTAATTGGTGAACTCTGCATGTCTAAGTATAAAGGAGAGACAAGCATGGCACAATATAGACCAACATAACTTGCTGAAACAAGAGATAATAGACCTAAAGAGAGATCATAATAAATGTTTTGAAAACAAGGACTATAACAAACTGGACACTTTACTAGGGGAAATAGTAACAATAACTAAAACAGAGATTTATGGTATGAAGCAAAATAAATTCAAACGGGACAGTTTAGACTACAAAATGAATAATGTGTTTATATGGTGACAGGAGAGGAGGTTCTCTCGCTCACCCAGATCTAGATTTAATTATAGACAGAATAGGAGAAAGGTCATCTTCTCCGAAACAGAAGGGGAATCTGGCGAGGAAAAAGTAAAAGTTTCTACCATACTACAGGAAGCAGGGAGTGTATTTAAATAAGCACAGGATACAGTATCAGTTAAACATGTTGATAGTAACAGGTGTATTATACTGATAGCTCCCATGTACTAGCCAGTGAGTAAGCATGTGCCCCACCAGTGCGTTCCAGGGACCTAGATGTATTAAGGAATATATGAAAAAGAGAAGAGGCATTCACACAGGAAACATTTCCTACTGAACCAAGCTCTGATGATAATTCTTCCTTACAGTATAGAGATAAATATAGAGGTGAACAGATGGTTTTTCAAAAGGGCCAGCCAAAGAGGAGGAGGCCCCATAAGAGAGGATTTTCCCATATCTGATAGGCAAGGCTTATAACATGGTAAAAGAAAATTGGCAGAAATGCTATGCTGCATACAGGGAAGGTGCAAAACATAGATATGGTAAATAATATGCCAGTTTTTGTGACCGACAACAGCAACAAATTTAATTAGATCGCAAAGATAATCAAACAATGTTTACCAATTTTACAGGGATATGAGGATCTTTACCCTTGTTTTAGGATCTTTACCCTTGGGTGTCAAATTGTTGCAAATGTATTTCCAGAAGGAATAGAACCCTGGGTAATATTCTGGCCACAAGTGAAATTAAGGTTTCTAAACGAGATGGCAGTAGTTGGCTAAAAAGTAAAGGCCATTACAGATGTGAGACTAGATACCTGTGCTAACTTCCGCTCAACATATGTCTATGTTTATTTAATTATGTGTATCTCGTGTAATAAACAATACATAGAGCTCACCCCTAGGGAGGCTAGGGTGAGAATTAGGGAACATTTAAATGATGTTAAATCACTGTCCCTCTGATTTGCAAGCAGCCTTACATTTTAAGTTATGCATGATGGAAATAAAGATACTTTTAAGTGGCAAATTATTGAACAAGTTCGGATTCCTTGAAGAGGAGGGGATAGAGACACATTTTTACATAAACATGAGTTTTTTGTATTTTTAAGTTGAAAACCAGAGTTCCAGTAGTGTTAAATGTCAATGCAGATGTAATCAACTTTTGGCATAGAAGATGTATTTATATATTTACCTTTATTTTTGTAATTACTGTGTTTTGAATTATTACCATTTCGTATAATACTATAATTGGATATAGGAAAGACATATACTGTTATTTAGAGATTATGACTAGTGTCTTTGTATTAATATCTATTGTTCTTATGTTTTGATAATATTATTTCATTGTAAGAGGTGTAACCAGTTATATGAGTGAAATGGTGGTTATAGGGTTAATAGCTACCTGTGTTCATATGTCATGGATTATTTTGGGTATTTAAGAGTATTGTATAGTCGGTTGCAGCACGGTCTATGAGTAAGGCATGAGCTGAAACGCGTAAGCCCTTTGCTGCACCCAGTACCCATTTGTGATACAATGTAACTTTTCAAACAATATAGCACTGCATGACAAGAGAGTTTTGTTATATTTACACTTTGTGTTAATTTACTTTAGATTTTGTCCTTTAAGTTTTATTATTTTTAAGTTTTGCACTTTCCATTTTGTATTTAATGCATTTAGATTCTGTACACAGCAGTGCATTTAGGATTATGATTTTGCAAGTTCTTTTTTTGCTTTGAAGGTTTCTGTTTAACTTTACGAAATTAAAAACATCCTTTGTATATTTTATGTATCTTTACAAACTGCATTGCATTTTTAATTTTTTCTATGAGGAAAAAATTGTTTCAGTTTAGGAGATTGGGAGTAGCAAGAGAGTTCCTTGGGCTGGACATGGGTGTTCCAATATGTGTCTGAAGTTGTCTCACAATTTTCATTATATTCTCTAAGCAATTTACCCCTGTGGGTATCACTGATTTATCTCACCAGCTGTTTGCTAGAGAAGTTTGCTAAAAATTAATTTACATTTATTTAAGTGACATAAAAGTAATAAATGCTAAACTAAAATCAAATGCAAGTTAAATTGCAGTGAAAATATTTCAGTTTAATCTGAATTTGCTAAGAATTTATATCTGTAACATGTGATCCCCTGTTAACATTATTTCTATAATCATTCAGTTCCATGTTGCACAGTTCCCATCTATCCCAGGTAGATTGATTCTACTTATATTTATTGACACTATTATATCATATCATTTGGTCTAGACACCATTCACTCCCTTTTAGCTCACATATATTTATTCTATCCTGAATTTTGGACATTACCTCTATTGATAATTACATTAGAGTAATTATTATTTTTTAGATCTCATAATTCCTTCCTCTATCATTATTCACTTTAATTACTATCACTTACTTTAGATGACCACACTATACAGTTTGAAGTACTATTATATTTTATTATTTTTTCCCCTTCACTATTTGTGCTCTATATCTAGGGTATATCACTTAGGATTATATCACATATAGTCATCCTTTTAATATAATATTAATTGAACAGCGCTTTAAGCACTCCAGCTTTTTAATAGCATTTTAGTGAACACTTATTGTGTTATATGATCACAACTTGTCACAACAGCTTCACCGCCTACGTTCATCATAAGGCTATCGATATACTGATCCTACAACACTCACAGTTTGAGAGTATATTCCGAAAATCTAAAAGGTATTTTTTACATTTTTTCGATTGAATTTGAATGGGACTTTTTGTCATCATTTGATCCCATATATCGACAGGGATAAATGGGATCCTCACAACAACAAAAACAGATAATAAGCCCGTAAGTAAACTAAGCATTTCAGATACAAGTACTATGGTATCAATCTTACACACACACACATATATATATATATATATATATATATATATATATATATTTGTTTATCTTTAAGAACAAAGCCTGTAAGTAATAGAGGATGTCAACACTTCACACATTTTAGTGCATACATATGGGATAATGCACAAACTACAAATGTACAAATTTCAGTTATATGAGCTTCTCTAACCTTTATATATATATTTATCTTTGGTGCTCGCTAGTTCATAAATATTTCTTTGTTACTCTATATTCGGATGACGTATATTTATTATACAATTTTATATTATCTTTATGATACAATGAAGTATGCAGTATCAACAAAGGGTTAACCTGTTGGGAACTCGCTGTAGTGGGGGGTGGTTACCCAGGTGCTTGTCTTGTCTTGATTGTTTTGTTCTTTCTGTGATTGGTAAGGCTTGTATATTTAAAGGCAATCAATAGCCTGTTTTTTTATGCCTAATGAATAGGGATGGGCGAATGTTTCTAAAAATTCGAAATTTAAAACTAATTTTGATACATTCGTTCATTCGAATCGAATTTCGAATGTTTATATAACATTCTAACATTCTATTTTCGAATTGTTCGAATAATACAATGTTTAGCTATGTATTCATTCAATTTCGAAATATAATATTCGAATTTGAATTGTGACATTCGAATTTGAAATAATATTTCTAGTCTACAACTGTGTTTAATAAATGTAATATTCGAATTAGAATGCTACATTTGAATTCGAATGTCACATTCGAAATTGAAATAGTATTTCTAGTCTAATACTGTGTTTTAAATGTGATATTCGATTCAAATGTGATATTCGATTCGAATGTGACATTCAAATTCAAAATAGTATTTCTAGTCTAATACTGTGTTTTATAAATGTAATATTCGAATTCGAATGTGACATTCGATTTGAAAGTGATATTCGATTCTAATGTGACATTCGAAATGATGTTTCTAGTTTACAATTGTGTTTTATAAATGTAATATTCGAATTTGAATGTGATATTCGAATGTAACATTCGAATTTCGAATGTGACGTTCGAAAACTGTAAATAACATTCGAAAATCGAATTTTTAAGAATATTCTTTCTTATCAACATTCTATTATGTAAATCGAATTTCTACAATAACATTCATTCTAACATTTGAATTTGGATATAAACACATTTGCCTATCCCTACTAATGAAACAGCGTTTGACACTCTGAGAAACGCGTTGCATAAAACTAAGGTGGGCAGCTAGCATATCCCACCTTAGGGTTCTATTGTTTTATATTCTATTTTTTTAAATAAATTTGTTTTTTAATATCAATATCATCTTTGGAACCTTATTACTTTAGCTTACTAGATACCAATCACTCCCACAGGGAGTCCTCTGCTGCAGAGATTTCCATTTTTTCTATAGCTGCAGTCTATTACTAGGGTCCTGTGTTCCTGTGTTCCAGAACTTTTGGCCTATCGAGGCATGCCTGATTTATCTTCATGAACTGCTGCATGTGATCAAGGCTCCAGTGGGAGCTGAAACGTTATGCTTTTTTGGCATTAAAGGAAGGTGTGTTGCTCAAATCTCGTGTGCTGGCTTTCTTTGCGAGGGACCACAGGGATCATCACCAGGTCTTGTCCTTATGCAATACACACTATTGTATATATAATATATATATATATATTATATATATATGTATGTGTGTGTGAACAAAATTTTTAGTATATTTTGTAGTGTCAGATCACTTTAAATAATTATTTCAATTATTTAAGGTGAAATAATTATTCTCTGCAGACAACCACATCTCAGTCCCGCCCATCTACCTCCACAGATGCCAACTCCTCCGCCTGCAACCTCCACCTCACAGACTGCGTCAACATCCTCCGCCCCTCTCAAGAAACCGTCCAACTGTCAACCCACCAACATGGCTAGTTGGTTCACCCCCAGCCATCCAGGACTCCAAACGCCACTGCAGGCGATTGGAAAGGACCTGGACATCCAGCAAGACCCCTGCGAATAAAACAGCCTACAAAAGAAGCCATCACTACACCACCACCCCTCATTAAAACCACCAAGAAGACAGCCATCCAAGATAGAATCAATGCCAATGTCCACAACAGCAAGGAGCTATTTCCAGTCATATAGGAATTCTCCAATCCCAACAGCGACACCAGTGACATCCCGTCCTCCCAGGACCTCTGCAATAAACCTTGCAACATACTTCCACCGCAAGATCTTTGACATCTATGACAGCTTTGTGCCCCAGAACTCACCCCACCACACGACACCCTACCACCAACTCCCACTGATACCTCACCCAAATACTCCACCGCATACCCCCCATGGACCATCTGGAGCCCCCTCACCACAGAGGGACACCATCAGAATCATGAGATCGATCCACTCTGGAGCACCCTCAGACCCATGCCGGCATCACATATTCAACAAAGCTGGTTACAACATCGCCCCCAGAGCTCTGCAGCACCATCAACTGCTCCATCGAAACCGGCCACCTTCCCGGATGATTGGAAGCATGCAGAATTAAAACCCCTACGGCTGACCCCAATGATCCGAAGACTACTGCCCAATCTCTCTGCTCCCCTTTGCTGCCAAAGTCATTGAGAAGTCCATCAACGCGCAATTCGTTGACTACATTGAGGCCAACCACACCCTGGACCCCCTCCCAATCCGGTTTTAGGAGCAACCACAGCCCGAGACTGCCCTCCTCGTTGCAACAGATGACATCCTCACCCGACTCGGCTGAGGAGAGACCACTGCCCTCATTCTCCTAGACCTCTCAGCAGCATTTGACACTGTCTCCCACCTCACCCTACGCACCCGCCTACACGATGCTGGCATACGCGACAAAGCGCTGGAATGGATCACCTCCTTCCTCACCGGCAGAACCCAGAAAGTTAGACTCCCACCCTTCAACCTCCAAGCCCACAGAAATCAGCTGGGGTGTACCCCAAGGCTCTTCGCTGAGCCCCCACCCTATTCAAAATCTACTTGGCCCCTCTCGCCGCCATCGCCCGACGACACAACCTCAACATTGTCTCTTATGCCCGACGACACCCAGCTAATCATCTCACTCACCAGTGACCCCACCACCACCAAGAGAAATGTCCATGAAGGGCTGAAAGCATTCACCACCTGGATGAACTATAACTGCCTAAAGCTGAATGCAGACATGACCGAAGTCCTCCTCCTCGGTCCCACCACATCCGCCTGGAATAACTCCTGGTGGCCCACGGCCCTCAGACACCCTCCAACCCCCACTGACCATGCACAAAATCTAGGCATCATCCTGGACTCATCGCTCTCTGTGGACGGACAAATCAATGCCGTCTCCTCTGCATGCTTCCACACACTTCACCTGCTGCGAACGATTCTTCAAATGGATCCAAACTGAGACCAGGAAGACTGTCACCCATGCCCTGGTCAGCAGCCCGACTGTACTACCGCCAATGCACTCTACGCCGGCTCCACCATCAAGCTCCAAAAGAGGCTACAGCACATCCAGAACGCCTCGGCCAGACTCTTCCTCGACATCCCTTGTCAATGCCACATCACCAAACACCTGCGGTACCTGCACTGGGCTCCCCATCAAAAAAAGAATAAAATTCAAGCTTCTCACCCATGCATTCAAGGCCCTCCACAACATCAGTCCCCGAATAGTTAAAACCACCCGCGTTACCTTATACACCCCCGCCAGACTACTTCAATCGGCCAACCAAGCCCTCGCAGTCATCCCCCGCATCAGGAAAACCACAGCGGGAGGCAGATCCTTCTCTCACCTGACAGCCAAGACTTGGAAAACTCCCGCTGAACCTCAGACAAACTACCACCCTAACTAAGTTCAGAAAGGACCTCAAGACCTCGCTCTTCGACTGAACTGCAACCCTCAGCGCCTTGAGACCCTTACGGGTGAATAGCTTCGCTTTACAAGAACCCGATAGATAGATAGATACATAGATAGATAGATATAAGTCTGACCCTGCCCATTGACAGTCCAGCACCAAAATACCAGGCAATTCGTTTCAGCCCTTCTGTATGCCTCATCAGTGAGGGTGCAGTTGCATCTCCCTAAGGGCATGTGTGCAAGGAGTCCACATCTGGTTCTCCCCCATTACTCTTAGGGCCGAAATGATTCGCCTGGGGTTGTTGTTTCTCTTGTCAGAGAATTGCCTGCATTTTGGCGCTGGGACTGTCATTTGCGGCATGATCAGACTGATATGCTACAGGATACTTATTCTAGCTTTTGTTCTGTCTCAGCTGAGTGCATCTCTCTTTTTATATTTATGCAAATTACTCTTGGGTCTCCCATAAGAGTAATGGGAAACCAGACGTGGACTCTGTGCACACATGCCCTTAGAGAGATGTAACTGCACCTCACTGATAAGGCCAAATGGAAGGCCCAAACAATCATCTGGGGTTGTTGTTTCTCTTGTTCAGAAAAGAATTGCCTGGAATTTCGGCACTGGGGACTGTCATTGGGCAGGATCGGACTGATATGCTACAGGATATTTTTTTCTCTGTGAAAAGGCTTAGGCCTCTAGTTATCAACCTGTCTACTTACCTGCATTCGCAACAATACGCTCACCTAAGCTCGACTAACATCGCCGCCGCAGACCTGAATACGTTCGCCAAAATTTATCAAGAAAGCTGTCAAAAAAGCCGCGCATCAAGTACGGTGTGATGAGCAGCGGACTGCTGTTAATTGACAGTCATCGATCTCGCTGCTCATAGGCTTATTCGCAGCTTTTTTGCTAGCCTGTCAGTAAGCACCCACACTATACTATACTGTTTTACCCCCTAAACCGCCGCTCCCGGAGCCCCCCACAACTAAATAAACTTATTAACCCCTAAACCGCTGCTCCTGGACCCGCCGCAACTATAATAAATATATTAACCCCTAAACCGCCGCTCCTGGACCCCGCCACAACTATAATAAATAAATGAAACCCTAAAACCGCTGCCGCCCCTATAATAAATATATGAACCCTAAACCGCCCCTCCCCGACCACACCTACATAAAGTTATTAACCCCTATCCTGCTGATCCCGGACCCGCCGCAACTAAATATAATGTTTAACCCTAAACCATCGCACCTGGAGCCCACCGCCACCTACATTACATTTATTACCCCTAATGTGCCCCCCTACACCGCCGCCACCTAAATTATATCTATTAACCCCTAAACCTAAGTCTAACCCTAACCCTAACACCCCCCTAACAAATATTATTTAAATTAATCTAAATAAATAATCCTATAATTAAATAAATTATTCCTATTTAAAACTAAATACTTACCTATAAATAAACCCTAAGCTAGCTACAATTATAGAAAAGAAAAAAAAAATTACAAGAAGTTTAAACTAATTACACCTAATATAAGCCCCCTAATAAAATAAAAAAAGCCTCCCAAAATAATAAAATTCCCTACCCTAAACTAAATTACAAATAGCCCTTAAAAGGGCCTTTTGCGGGGCATTGCCCCAAAGTAATCAGCTCTTTTACCTGTAAAAAAAAAGAAATACACCCCCCCCAACATTAAAACCCACCTGTAATTTAGAGGGTTTTTTTGTACTTTAGTTAATTTTAGTTATTTTAATTTAATTATAGGTAATTGTATTTAATTAATTTAATTTATTTAATGGTAGTATAGTGTTATGTGTAATTGTAACATAGGTTAGGGTTTATTTTACAGGTAATTTTGTACTTATTTTAGCTAGGTAGTTTATTAAATAGTTAATAAAACTATTTAATAACTATTCTACCTAGTTAAAATAAATACAAAGTTGCCTGTAAAAATAAATATAAAATCCTAAAATGGCTACAATGTAACTATTAGTTATATTGTAGCTAGATTAGGGGTTTATTTTATAGGTAAGTATTTAGTTTTAAATAGGAATAATTTATTTAATAATAGTAATATTTAATTAGATTAATTTAAATAATATTTAAGTTAGGGGGTGTTAGGGTTAGGGTTAGACTTAGGTTTAGGGGTTAATAGATTTAATTTAGGTGGCGGCAGTGTAGGGGGGGCAGATTAGGGGTTAATAAATGTAATGTAGGTGGCGATAGGCTCCTGGAGCGATGGTTTAGGGGGTTAAACATTTTATTTAGTTGCGGCGGGGTCCGGAAATCGGCAGGATAGGGGTTAATAACTCTATGGCGGCGGTATAGGGGCGGCAGATTAGGGGTTAATAGGTATAATGTAGGTGTCGGCGGGGCTGGGATCGGCGGTTTAGTGGTTAATATGTATTATGTAGGTGGCGGCGGTGGCGGTGGCGGGGCGGCGGTTTAGGGGTTAATAAGTATAAAGTAGGTGGTGACGGTGTAGGGGGGGGCAGATTAGGGGGTGTTTAGACTCGGGGTACATGTTAGGGTGTTAGGTGCAGACACTTCCCATAGGAATAAATGGGATATCGGGCAGCAACGAACATGAGCTCCTCGCTGCTGTCAGACTCCCATTGATTCCTATGGGATCCGCCACCTCCAGGGTACGCTCGCCACTATTCTGGGCCAGAATAGTGGCGAGCGTACCTGGTTGTTCTTTGATAACTAGCAAAAGTAGTCAGATAGTGCCGAACTTGCGTTCCGAACATCTGTAATGACATAACCATCGATCTGTGTCGGACTGAGTCCGGCAGATCGTATGTTTACGTCACTAGATTCTACTTTTGCTGGCCTGTAGGGCTTGATAACTATGCGCGAATCAGCCTCGCCACAAATACGCCTGCGGAAAATCCAGCGTATTTGCGGTTGACGGCTTGATAACTAGAGGCCATAGTGTGCTAAAAGAGTATGCACCCTGAGTGGTACTGAAAATGAACAGGCATGGACGTTATTCCAGCTTCTGTTCTGTCTCAGCTGAGTGTGTGTCTCTTTTTATATATATGTATATATGTTAATCTTTTAAGAAAGACCATATTAATCTATATTAAAGACAGTTAAAAGGACAACAGAAAAAAAAGGAATTTATTAGAATATATTTCACGGAGTAATCGTAGCAGCAAGCAAAAAAAATTTGTAAATCTTAAACAATCTGTTGAGTGGGAGGGAGAAATGTAAGGACTCAGAAAAAAAATTAGTAACAAACAAAACAGATATTAACGAAAGCCAAACAAGCATTAAAAACTAGTTTAGTGAGGACAAACTAAAGCACCAAAAAGGTCAAGCGCAAAATAAAAGTTTAAAAAGAGAAGCACTCAATCCAATGGCAAGAAATGTGTTACAGGCGCACAATAAAGCATTTCAGAATTCAAATGAAGAATGCAATTTTCAAAGACTTTTCAGTGGAATTCTATTATAAAAATTACTGCATTTTCTTTGTATCCTATGTTGAAAAGCATACCTAAATAGGCTTGGAGCTAGCTAGTGATTGGTGGCTACATACATACCAAAAATATTAGGATATAAAAAGGATTTGGGGCTTTAAGCCCAGTGGCTATATACATATGCTGTGTGTTTTTTGGCTCACCAGATGTGTTAAACTATGCCCCAGTAGACTCAGTAGTACTTTGCTGGGTTCTAGAGCTGAGTTTAAATATAAAACCATATTATGCAAGCAAAAGAGCAATAATAAGTGCTATCAGCTTATCTTTTTGCACTATATCCCACTCTTCTATCATACTACTCTAATTTACAGGTACATTGTAGTCTATATTTGTTTGTGTCACCTAAATGAGGACATTTCAAAACATGCAACAGATCTTTTGTTGCTGTCCTAAATAAACCATCTTTTTCTTGCCATGTTTCAAAGAGGTGGGAAGCTTTTTTATCTGCCATTGAGGATAAGACAAAGTAACAGCTTAATACTACTCAGATTAATTTAAAATGTAAAGAGCTTTAAATCAGTTTTGTAGCATAATAGTAAAAAGTAAGAAAAAGCAAAAATCTATTAAATACATTAAAGGGAGATGAAACCCAAAACTTTTCTTTTGTGATTCAGATAAGGGGACAATTTATCAAGGGCCGAAACAGATGCCTCTGTTTCCGCACGAGCCTTAAAGGGACAGTTAACACCAGAATTTTTGTGTTTAAAAAGAAAGATAATCCCTTTATTACTCATTCCCCAGTTTTGCATATCTAACACAGTTATAATAATACATGTTTTACGTCTGTGATTTTCTTGTATCTAAGCCTCTGCTGACTGCTGCCTTATTTCAGTTCTTTTGACAGACTTGCAGTTTAGCCAATCAGTGCTCACTCTAGGTCACTTTACGTGCATGAGCTCAATGTTATCTATATGAAACATGTGAACTAATGCCCTCTAGTAGTCAAAATGTATTCAGATTAGAGGCAGTCTTCAAGGTCTAAGAAATAAGCATATAAACCTCCTAGGTTTAGCTTTCAACTAAGAATACCAAGGGAACAAAGCAAAATTGGTGAGAAAAGTAAATTGGGAAGTTGTTTTAAAATTGCATGCCCTATTTAAATCATGAAAGTTTTTTTTTGGACTTGACTGTCCCTTTAAGGCTCGCCGGAAACCAGCAGTCTTAAGAGTGTTTGCTCCTTAACTGGTCCACCAGGGGGCAGCATTCGCACAAGGCAGTTCACCAGAACTGCTTGTGCAATGTTTAAAAATGCCGACAGCGTATGCTGTCGGCATTCAACGATGTCTGTCGGACATGATACGCTTCAGTGTATCAAGTCGGAGAGACATTGATAATTCGGCCCCAGAGAATGCTATTTTAAACTATTTTACTTCTATTATCTAATTTGTTTTGTTTTCTTTGGATCCTTTGTTGAAAAGCATACATAGGGAGGTTCACTAACCAAAATGTTGCTACTATGGGAGCTAGGTACTCATTGGTAACATGTTCATATATGCCGCTTGTCGTTGTCTCCTAATGTGTTAAGCAAGCTTCCAGCATGCACCGCTGATCCTTAAACAAAGGATACCAAGAAAATGAAGGAAATTTGATAAATTAAATCAATTAGAAAGTTGTTTAAAATTGCATGCTCCATCTGAAAATGTTGGGTTTCATGTCCCTTTAGGTATTCTGCAAATTGCTTGAGTCATCCACATATTACATGGTGATTGCTTAAAGTGTGCACAGCTAGACTATATAGCTCAGATCAAGAGAAATATCATAAACACTACCCAGAGTATTTAAAGGGACAGTGTACACCAATTATCATATAACTGCATGTAATAGACACTACTATTAAGAAGAATATGCAAAGCTCCAAGTATAGCACTGTTGATGAGGTTAGGCTGGGACATCCAGTGAAAGGGGCTGGGAAAACAAAAACAGCAGACAAACAGGAGCCAGCAGTAGTCTGTAAACATTTACATCTAAAACGTTGTTAGGAGTCTGAAAATCAACACAATATTATTAAAAATAAGCTAAACTATACATTGTTACAAAAACACTCCCATAAAAGGATCATCTGCAAAACATTTATTCAAAGAACAATCTAGTGTACAATGTTCCTTTAATTGGTTTATTCCTAACTTACACACTGTTGTGCTTACATGTTAGCATTCTGTTTTAAAGGGACATGAAACCTAATTGTTTTCTTTCATGATTCAGATAGATCATACAATTTTAAACAACTTTCCAATTTACTTCAATTATTTAATTTGTTTTGTTATTTTGGTATCCTTTGTTGAAAAGCATACCCAGATAGGCTCAGGAGCAGGGAGCTAGCTGCTGATTGGATGCTGCACAAATATACCTCTTGTCATTGGCTTATCAATGTGTTAAGCTAGCTCCCAGTAGTGCATTAACATAGTAACATAGTAGATGAAGTTGAAAAAAGATCGAAGTCCATCGAGTTCAACCTATACAAATCTAATATACTTACAAAAAAAGCTCCAGTTGATCTTAAATTAATCCAGCTAAAAGGTGACCCATTTAATATTTTGTTTCTAGCCAGAAATGTATCCAAACAATTTTTAAATGTAACTAGGGTATTGGCATTCACTACCTCCTTTGCTAATGAGTTCCACAATTTTATTCTTCCTACAGGGAAAAAAAATTTCCGTTGCAGGAGATTAAGGGGCCGAATTATCAAGCTGCACCGCTTCGATGCGCAGCAGACATGATGCGCTACATCGTATCATGTCCGTCCGCACTTTAATAAATCGGCCCCCATATCTCCTTTCCTCCAACCTTAAATTGTGACCTCTTGTCAGAAGCAATTTTCTTGGAATAAAAAGAGCTTCTGCCATCTCTGTATATGGGCCTTGAATATATTTATATAAAGTAGACATGTCACCTCTCAAGTGCCTTTTTTTCTAAAGAAAACAAACCCAGTTTGGCTAGTCTCTCCTCATAGCTTAAATTCTCCATTCCCCTTATTTGCTTTGTGGCCTTTCCCTGACCTTTTTCTAGTTTTGCAATATCATTTTTTGCAATCGGTCCCTAGAACTGCACTCCATACTCAAGGTGAGGTCTTACCAGGGATTTATATAATGACAGAATTATGCTTTCCTCCCTTGAATCAATGCCTCTTTTAATACATGCTAGTATCTTATTAGCCTTTGAAGCCGCTGCCCTGCATTGTGCACTCTAATTTTCCATTTACCTGCCCATTGCTGCTCCTTCAATAAAAAATACCAAGAGAATGAAGCAAAATTGGTAATAGAAGTACATTGGAAAGTTGTTTAAAAATTTTATACTCTATCTGAATCACAAAAGAACAGTTTTGGGTTTCCCATGTCCCTTTAAATATTTTTAAGCCATTTACTTTGTATGTACATCTTTTTGTAATTAATTGATTAACTGTTGCCATATCCCAAATCAGCAACATATATATCTTCTAGTAGAGAAACCCTTTCTCAAGCTGTGATAGGAGGAATCTGCAATGTTTGAGGTCACTGCATAGTTGTGGTTGTCAGATTGTGTCAGGTATTTGCGCTACTAAAATAGGAGGAGATCAAGGTTAAGACATTAGTAGTGGGAAGGGATCAGAAATGGATCTTGTCAGTTGTTCGATTTATTTGTAATGGAGAGATGCCCCTCGCTGTTACTCTACTAAATGCACCAATAATGACTCTATCCTAACAGCAACCTCTAACCACTGCAAAAACTCTAATGGGTTACCTATCCCCACACCAAAATTAGCCCTAACCCACCAACTTCTCCCTTCCTCTGTTAACCAAAAGCACAACTTCCACCCACCATAAATAGCCTTAAAAGTCATCCATCAAAACCATCCCTACGATCCTAACCACAATATCTTCACTGCAACTCCTTACATGACCTCTATTGGTAAACCCACTCTATCTAACTCCCATCAGAAATTCCCCTCCTACGCAATAAAATTGCCCCATTGCAAATAACTCCATTACAGCTGCATCTAATAATCATATGTAATAACAAAATATTTTTTCTTTACTGTAATACTAAACTATTCTATAATAAAAGAGAACACTTCAATTTTTATCATTCCTGAAGTCCTTCTGGTCTTCAAGCTTTATGCAGTCAAATAAGTTCTTTTTTCTTTTCTTTGTCTTAGTTGTTCCCTTCTACAGATGTTGCAATTTAGCAAACATGATTAGCTAGGATGGGAAGGCTATCTGAGAAAGCTAGCTCTTTTGATTGGTTAATGACACTGGAATAACAAGAAGTTGTTCAAATTAATCTGAGATAGTACTGCAGGAGGTGAACCAAGAATATTTGTTAGACAATTTGCTGCTCTGAACTGAGGTTTTGGAAACACGTTTTATGTATTATGGAGTAATTTAAATACAACAAACACCTCTCCATCCATGGCTAATTATAGACAGTTTACATTTTTTACTGTAGGGCAATAATTCTCAAGCCTTTATATGCCTCTCCTATGCATAAGGATCATTGTACTGGGTCGTGAGCTTGACTTTAAAAAAACAGCAAAATATATGGGTCAGTCTTGCTTTACTTCCAAGGCACAACAGAATCAAAAGTAATGTCTGGTTTTGGCTGGTTAGCTTGAGAGAAATGTCTGGTATTTTGCAGCTGAACTATTATTTTAAATAGGATCGGACAGTTATCCTGCAAATAATAGAAATAAGGACAATGCAGTTAACTTTTGTATAAAAACTAAATAAAAATTATATTGGAGTTTGTCTGTCCAAAACCAGTCAGCTGCTTCAGATACTGAAGATTTGATAGAGTAATTAAAAAGTACAGACTATAAATACTTTGTTTCTCTCATCTGATTTTGTTCAAGAATCAAAAAGATGTTTCCATGGAGTCCCAATGGAAAAAAAACCAAGCTAAAATGGTCAAAACATTTCAGCAGTCACATGCATAATAGTGATAGCTTGTAAAAAGACATTTTTGGAAAACATTCTGTTTTCAGAAGTGGCAATTTTGTCAGATTGCATCTGACCATGACTTCCAAATTTAATTAACATCTGCCTACTGTTTTTCTCTAGGATATTTTTATTGGCTAATACTATTCTGATAAATTTATAGTTAAACAGTAGTTCTATTTTTTCATAAGATTACATACAGGAATTAAACAGACAACAACATTATTGGAAATGATCTGTAAATGCACATTATAGTATAAAGTATTAAGAGGTATGTGAATGAGTTTTTGCTGGTTTTAAAATTTGCCAACCAGTTTTTTAACAGGTTTTCTAAAATGTCTTTGATTTGCCTCTGTGAAAATCTGTAATATACTTTGCATTGAAAACCCTTACATTTGTATTCCAGTCCATCAGGAAACACTTTTTGCACAAGGTTTTGTGTAATTCCTGGATTAATTTAATTCAACTGTCTTATGTTCATTCATAATTAAAGGGTCCATTCAGATCCTTTAAACAATCTGTGCAAATGTCTTGCAGGTCTGTTTGCTGGAATTTCAAACCAACGACTAGACTATGAGTTGTGCGTTAGGGTAAAAAAAGCAGCGTTAAGAGATCCTAACGCTGCCTTTTTACACCCGCTGGTATTACGAGTCTTGCAGGTATAGTGGCATCAGACACTTTTTTGGCCTTACCACAAAACGACTTACATAAACTTTGTAAAGTCTTTTTTCTATGGGACTTCCATAGCACCGGTATTATGAGTCTGCCCTGGGAGGCCAAAAAGTGAGCGGTACACCCTACCCCGTCAAGAGTCCTAACGCATTTAAAAGTCAGTAGTTAAGAGTTTTATGGTACAACGCCATAGCATAAAACTCATAACTAAAGTGCTAAAAAGTACACTAACACCCATATACTACCCATTAACCCCTAAACCGAGGCCCTCCCGCATCGCAAACACTATAATAAAATGATTAACCCCTAATCAGCCGCTCTGGACATTGCCGCAACTATAATAAACATATTAACCCCTAAACCGCTGCACTCCCACCTCGCAAACATTAGTTAAATATTATTAAGCCCTAATCTGCCGTCCCTAACATCGCCACCACCTATCTACATTTAGTAACCCCTAATCTGCCGCCCCCAACATCGCCGCCCCTATACTAAATGTATTAACCCCTAAATCTAAGTCTAACTCTAACCCTAACACCCCCTAACTTAAATATAATTTAAATAAATCTAAATAAAAATTAATATTATTACCTAAATAATTCCTATTTAAAACTAAATACTTACCTATAAAATAAACCCTAAGCTAGCTACAATATAACTAATAGTTACATTGTAGCTATCTTAGGGTTTATTTTTATTATACAGGCAAGTTTGTATTTATTTTAACTAGGTACAATAGTTATTAAATAGTTATTAACTATTTAATAACTACCTAGCTAAAATGAATACAAAAGTACCTGTAAAATAAAACATAACCTAAGTTACAATACCACCTAACCTAACCCTACAATTAAATAAATTAACTAAATTAAAAACAATTAAATAAATTAAATTAAATTAACTAAAGTACAAAAACAAACAATCACTAAATTACAGAAAATAATAAACAAATTACAAGATCATTAAACTAATTACACCTAATCTAATAGCCCTATCAAAATAAAAATAAAAACCTAGCCTAAACTAAACTATCAATAGCCCTTAAAATGGCCTTTTGCGGGGCATTGCCCCAAAGAAATCAGCTCTTTTACCTTTAAAAAATTTTTTAAACAACCCCCAACAGTAAAACCCACCACCCACACAACTAACCCCCCAAATAAAATACTATCTAAAAAAAAAAAAATTAAGCTCCCCATTGCCCTGAAAAGGGCATTTGGATGGACATTGCCCTTAAAAGGGCAGTTAGATCTATTGCAGGCCCAAACCCTAACCTAAAAATAAAACCCACCCAATACACCCTTAAAAAAAACCCTGAAGACCCTTAAAAAAAAACCCTGAAGACCCACGTACGACCAGCTCACCGCTGACTTAAGCAGTGCTGGTATTGAAGTGCGGTAAGGAGCTAAATTTTGCTCAATGCTCACTTCTTGCCTTTTAACACCGGGTTTGTAAAAACCTGTAATACCAGCGCTGCAGGTAAGTGAGCAGTAAGAGAAAACTGCTTGTTAGCACCGCACAGCTCATAACGAAAAACTTGTAATCTAGCCGCAAGTAATTTCAAATCCAAAAAACTATCAGTGTTCAAGTCAAATCTAATTCAATGTCTCAAAAATCTTAAATGACTTACATAGAAGAACAGACCATCACAACTGTTTGCCTCACATGATGTGTAACAAACATAAGTTTGTTGCACAAGTTATTGACAAAGTAGGATATGTTAAGGTTATGTTATTCAAGATAGAAATTTATTTTTAAAATAAGTGATAATGATTTGACGTTGGACCATAAAATAATTTTCAAACCGATGAGAAACAGAGCAATGTTTTTCAAACAAATAAAGCCTTTAGATTCACCACAAATAACTATGGTTCAGCCTGTCTCCACTTAAAGGGAGATAAAAGTGCAAAAAGAAAATGTTCTAATGTGTTACAGTATTTTATTACTGGACTATTGCTTGCATATAAAGGTGTGTTTATCACCTACAAAATGTTAAATGCTTAATTAAAGCCAACTCTAGAGCAATGATGCTCTAATGGGAACACTGAATGAGAAAGGTCCATGCAAGACCTATGATTACTTAGCGGAAACGTGTAAGATCAGATCTGCACACACTTTATTTCTGCACTTGAAGCTTTTACTTATAAAGTACTCGTTTTACAGAGCTCTTGCATGGACCTTTCTCATTCAATGTTTCATGTGAGGATTACGGGGAGTCCTCTATCCTTTCCAACGCTCCACCATTTGCAACATCACTGAGGACCCCATATTGAATCACTGACTGTTGCCTCTTATGTCAAGTGGCACAAACTGATTATTCTGCCCACAGTACATGATACATCACACTAGTTTTGGAGAATATCCCGTTTAGAGTTGAGAGGTTCTGTTTGGTGGTTGATCCGCACACCCAAGAGTGAACGTTGTCATAAAGAAGCTTGTTATTGGCAACAGCTGGGTCCTTTCTTACCAGTAAATGTGAACTTGCTGGATAAGCTGAATTCATTGTTCTTCTAATGGGAACACATCTGGTGAGCCAGTGGCACTTTGCTGCCCCTGAGCATACCTAGGCATTCTTTTCATTACAACTGTGTAAAAAATCTCTTGTGTTCCTGGAAGTCATGAGGTTTAAATGACAGTGGCATTTATTGTGTTATATTATATAGGTCTGTGTGTAATGAGAGGTCCCATGAAAAAACTCCTGTTCTGTGCATTACTAACTGTCCTGTGGTTTAAACCAGCACTAAGTGTTCTACAGTAGTCTTAAAGGGACATGGAACCCACATTATTTATTTCTTGATTCAGATAGAGCACACTCTTTAAACAGCTTTTAAATCAACTATTAGTATCTAATTAGTTTTGTACTCTTGGTATCCTTTGCTCAAAAAGAACACCTATGTAGGTTAAAGTGAATGTCCATTTTGATGATTTAGTGCCCGGTTTTTAATAATCCTATTAAAAACAAGGGCACTTTAATTCATCAAAATTGACATTTCACTGTTTTCGTCAAAAACTTACCTTTTAATCCTGGCAGCCGCTCCAGCACTTCCTCCGCCCGTCGCAAGTCATCTTCGCGGGTCCTAAATGATGAATCCAGCTTCCTCCAATCACAGCATTGCATCAGGCCAAGATTCCCCCGGGGTGAAGCTGTGATTGGAGGAAGCCTGATTCGTCATTTCTGATGTCTGCAGAGGCTTCCGATGGCTGGGGGAATTGCTGGAGCAGCATTCAGGATTAAAAGGTAAGTTTTTGAAGAAAACAGTGAAATTTCAATTTTGATGAATTAAAGAGCCCTTGTTTTTAATAGGTTTATTAAAAACCGGGCACTAATTCATCAAAATGGACCTTCACTTTAAGGGACTGCTGATTGGTGGTTGTACATATATGCCTCATTTTATTGGGTTATCTGGTCCATGTCCCTTTAGAGGGAAAATCAGTGTTTTGCATGTTGCTAACATTTATTAGGATATAATGATTAACCCTGTGATATGTGTGCATTACTTTAGAGCATAAGGGATAAATCAGTGTTCCGTGTGCAACTGGCAACCATAGGGTTAAATCAATCCTCTGAGGGTTCTTATCTGGGAAAGGGTAATTACTCAGTTTGAGAAATATTTAGGCAAGAACAGACAAGGCCTGGAGAAGGATGATACAACTTATACATTAGCTAAACCCCCCTGGCCTTTTAACAACCTAGCATCAAAAGAAAATAATCTGTGTTAGATCATTTTATTGTTGCACTACTGCTGCAATAGGACTGCGGCATTGATTCTAATATTTTAAACTGTATAGATAAAAACAACAACTGCGTAACAAGCTTTGAAACCTAAATTGTCAGATTTGAGCACTTTTTACATCACATCCCTATCAACTTCACAGCCAATCACAAACATCGACAACATGACCAATATGCAATATTTGTTGCACACTATAAAACAGCACTGCAACTCCACCCTTTCAGATATGCATTGATTCAAATAGGAATGTTTTTACATTTATTTGAAAGTAATGACATGCACAGGATTCTTTGTTATTTGACGTGATTTTATCATCAAAAGCGCAGATGCTGTTGTATCAGGGCTGATATTGTTATTGCTTACAATCAGCTGATGGGTGAGATCCGCTTAGTAACCATGGTTACTGATCAGCTGTTCACTTCACATGTGTACTAGTTCAGCTATAATGAAAACCTGGCCTGTTGGAGGCACTTGAGGACCGCGGTTGAGAAACACTGTTTTCCCCTGTTTGGGTTATTGTTCAATTTAGGCATATGTATGTATCATGCAATCAGCAGCTAAGTCCCAGTAGTGCATTGCTGCAACTGAGTATACATTGCTATTATTTTCAACAAAGAATAACAAGGAAAGAAAGTCAATTTGATAATATAAGTAAATTGAAAAGTTTCTTAAAATGTAATGTTCTATCTTTATTATTAAAGTAAATTGGGCCATTAATTAAAGGCAAATACATAGAAAGTAATACCAATAATTTTTTAATACGATCCATAGAATATTGCATAGACAATTAGCACATCTAGGTAAGTATCTGTGCTTGCTTTTCCCCAGAAGTACTCTGTGTACATTGTTGTGGAGGATTATGGGTAAGATATGCAAATCAGATATACAATATCTGAAGATTTTTGCTTCTGGTACTGTGTTAAAACACAGCAATACCCTATTGGCTTAAGTGCAGCAGAAACAGAATCTCTTCTGGATAGATGTTTCAAGCTCATAAGCTCATTTCCAGGGCAAAAGCAGTATTCATTTAAATGATGGTGGAGAAAAAAGCATTAAAATTCTACATTTCATAAAGGTAAGAGACATAGAATAATTGCATAGGCAATTAGCACATCTAGGCAAGTAACAGCCATCCAGAAGTGGTTTTGTTTCTGCGGCACTTTCCCCAATGAGGGATTTGTATTTTTTTAACACAGTAGCTGAAGCAAAAATCTTGAGATATTGTATATCTAATTTGCATATCTTATCCAGAATCCTCTGGAGCATTGGTAACAATGTATACAGAGTACTTCTGGGGAAAGGCAAGTAGTGATACTTGCCTAGATGTGCTAATTGCCTATACAGTAATTCTATGGCCTCTATTTATGAAAGATCTTGCGGACCTGATCCGACAGTGAAAAAGCTTGAAATATTGTATGTCTAATTGGTATATTTTAGCCTGTATCCCTTGGTGCATTAGTAGCAATATATACAGACTACTTCTGGGGAAAGGAAAGTGGGGATACTTGCCTAGATGTGCTATTTGCCTAGGCAATCATTTTATGGCTCTTACCCTTATGAAATGGAGGATTTTAATCTCATACTTTTATCTGCACCCATAACTTAAAGGGACAGTCAAGTCCAAAATAAACTTTCATGATTCAGATAGGATATGTAATTTTAAACATCTTTCCAATTTACTTTTATTACCAATTTTGCTTTGTACTCTTGGCATTCTTAGTTGAAAGCTAAACCTTGGAGGTTCATATGCTAATTTCTTAGACCTTTCTAGGTCGCCTCTGCAGCATTGGGACCGTTTTTCACCACTAGAGGGTGTTAGTTCATGCGTTTCCTATAGATAACATTGAGCTCACGCACGTGAAGTTACCTAGGAGTGAGCACTGATTGACTAAAATGTAAGTCTATTAAAAGAACTGAAATAAGGGGGCAGCTTGCGGAGGCCTAGATACAAGGTAACCACAAGGGTAAAAAGTGTATTTATATAACGGTATTGGTTATGCAAAACTGGGGAATGGGTAATAAAGGGATTATCTATCTTTTTTAACAACAAAAATTCTGGTGTTGACTGTCCCTTTAAATGAATACTACATTTTTAATAGAAACATATGTTTTTACACATTTATAGTAACTTTTGGAACAGTGTTCCCTGTAATAATGTACATTACTAGTTTTAAACTTTAGACACGTTCCAATAGCCAACATCTGTTCTAGTGATAAGACAAGAACGTCATTCTACTTTCACATCTACAGTAAATAGGCTGAGTCACTGAAATTTCCAGGAACAGAGCTTAAAAGGTGAAATTCCAATGGGAAGTTGTTGGTTTTTTTGTAGCAAATACATTATTAATGCTCTAATTGTAAGTTCAGTGTACAGATTAATTTCTTCTTATTAAAACATTTATAAACATTGTTGTTTATTTTATTTTTGAAAATTGTGTACTATTTAATAATATGATATGCTCCATTTTTAAAATTATATTAATAATGTAGCTATACATTTATATACAGAAATGTTTTGTTTTTTTAAACTGAGACATTTACCATAGCAAAAATGTTATTTATATACATCATTATAATTATGCAGTTGACATGTTAGCCAGTACTGTGGTTTTTCAGTGATCACAATCATAAAATTCTTCTGAAGATTCTTCACCCTTGAAGCTCAAAATCGTTAACTGCTGAAAACCACACAAAAATATATTCCTTGTTAATCTTCTGATTTCATTATCTAAAAAACAAATGAACGGGATTAACAGCAAATATAAAAGGTGAATGTGTGGTTTTAATTGTTAATTGATCCCTTTTAATAATGTTTAGTGATGATGATATAGGTGATGTGTGCAATTAACCTATTTATGTGATATGTGTGTCTCAATAAGGGATTTGAAAAGGGTGTTATGGGTATAGTCATTTATATTAGTGTAAAAGAGGTTATTATTATTTTTTTTTATTTTATTTTAATAGATTGAGCAGTTAACAATTGTTTCTGTTTGGTGATGCTGCTTAATGACTTCATCCAATTTGTGATAGTTATGTCAGTGTGTTCTGCCGATGTAAAAAACCCATGTTCAAGTCTTAGCTTTTTGGAGTACTTAAAGAGTTGTCTGAGGGTTTATCAAGTGATTTTAGCTTTGGAATGCAATAGGTAAAAAATGACCTTGTAAATGTGTTGTCATGTATCGGCACATTTGTGATTTACTTGATGTAGAAAAGGGCTCACCTGCCGTCATTAACATCCCGATAACTATTTTATTATTATTCTTTATTTTTAAATTTTGCAGCGCTGTAAGTAAACTATATATTGTGATAAATCCATAGATTATATTATGAGACTAAAAAAACAAACAAACTAAAAAATATATGTACCCCAATAAAGAAAATCATAATAGAAAGACCAGCTTTTAAAACACAGTTTAATAATTGCAAATAAAATCAATAAATTATAAAGTTAGCATGCAAGCAGACAGTGGCCCTCGTTTATCAAGGCTCACAACTAGGGAATCAATATGCCAATGTTCATAGCAAGTCAGCAGCATCCATTGCCTGCATTTAAAGGGAAAGTGTACTCTAATATTTTCTTCCTTTTAAGACTAGATTACAAGTGGAGCACTAATTTATCCTGCATCCACAAACAGACAAAATTTGCCCATTTATGGGCATGTGATAAATACCAAGCAATTAAAAGTGGCTGGTAATTGCTACTGTGAGCTTGCGGTAGCAATTAGCACCCAGAAAATTAACCTAAGATCAGATCTCTGGTTAATCTCCTCAATGTCCCCCAATTGCCCCCAAAAGAAAGTGCTATGTTTTGGGTTTAAAAAGAAAAAAATAAGCATCTTTATTTTGAAAAAAAAAAAAAAAAACTGCTAAAAGAAGTTATAAGGGGTTAAAAGTGACTGTTGTGGGGTGTAAGAAAAAAAAATGGCACAGAATAGTGCCTTTACTTTGGGAACTGTGTCCTGAGTAAATATATATGTATATGCTTATATATACACACATTAACACATAAATATATATGTATATGCTTATATATACACACACATTAACACATAAATATATATGTATATGCTTATATATACACACACACATTAACACATAAATATATATGTATATGCTTATATATACACACATTAACACATAAATATATATGTATATGCTTATATATACACACACATTAACACATAAATATATATGTATATGCTTATATATACATACACATTAACACATAAATATATATGTATATGCTTATATATAAACACATTAACACATAAATATATATGTATATGCTTATATATACACACATTAACACATAAATATATATGTATATGCTTATATATACATACACATTAACACATAAATATATATGTATATGCTTATATATAAACACATTAACACATAAATATATATGTATATGCTTATATATACACACATTAACACATAAATATATATGTATATGCTTATATATACACACACATTAACACATAAATATATATGTATATGCTTATATATACACACATTAACACATAAATATATATGCTTATATATACTGTATATATATATATATATATATATATATATATACACACACATTAACACAAAAATATATATGTAAATGCTTATATATACACACATTAACACTTAAATATATATGTATATACTTTTATATATATATATATATATATATATATATATATACACACATTAGCACTTAAATATATATGTATATTCTTATATATACACACATTAACACATAAATGTTTATGTATATATTCATATACATATATATTTATATTTCCTGCCCATCGTTGTGCGACTTACCCCCTTTCGATGCGCTAGTTCTAATTGGAGTCTATGAAAGCGTGCTCCTGTGAGCGTAATGCTTCTGTACACCTCACTTGTAATACCAGTGCACATTTGCGTGCGCTGGTATATACCAAGTTGAGCGCAAATAACTCCTTCACCTTTATTTTCTCATTTGAGATAGTCAGTTTAGCATATTGTATCTCCAATATGCTTAAAGGAGCAATTTACTATACATTTCAAACTCTGCAGCTGGTAAAATAAAAAGTGCAAACATGTCCATTTAACTTGCACAAGAGCTCCTTAGTCTGATAAATAGACTGTATTGTGCTTATGCTTAAAACTATAAAATATAACTCTGAAAATTGAGGGTTTTTCAAATCCCCCCAAAAATCGAAAAGTGCAGACATAAGTCCAACCCCTCTATGTTCTACTCAGTGATGTTTGATGAGTGTAATAGCTTATTTATAATTGTCCCTAATTGGCTTAATTTAATTGCAAAACTATGGATAACGTTGAAATACTTTTAAACCATTTATTTTGCATGCAGCCCTTTTTCAATAAAGGGGTTAAGATTGGTCTTGTTTCTGGCAGATAATATTGTCACTCTGTTTTTCCAGTGATCAAAAACCTCAAATATTTCTACTAGAGATACATTCGAGCTTTGGACGAACATAAATTCATCCAAAATTTGCTGATAGGTTGAATCATTTTATATACGAATAGCCGAATACATTATTGGAAGAAACAGACGAAAAACAAATGATTGGTTGATGAAATCAATTCAATCATTTGTTTGAGCCATTTGGCGTCAAAAAAGGTGCAGGAATGGAAGGAATAAGTTATATTATTTGGTTAATAAGCTCCTTTGTTTGTAATGATGTACAGGGGATCTTAATATTAATTTGTCCATCGTCCCCGTGTTCAGTCCCAGCCAGTCAGGCACTTAATGCTGAATTTTAGTCATAAAGAGTTGTATGTGCTTTTAATATTCTTTTAATTGTTCAGATCCTAGATTTTAATTATTCCAATGCAAGATTTTTATTAATATAAATGCCCTTTATTAGCTGTTTCCATTGGAAATAACGGCAACAAACCAGGATACAATATTTGTCCAAATCGAATGCCTTCATGGGCAAAATTCAATAGAACCGAACGTTTGAAAAAATCAGAAATTAATCTTTCAGATAAAACATTTTTTTCTCCCATTCATTAACACCCCTGAAGCTTGAAATTGTTACCTTCTGAGCACAAGACTAAAAGGTTATTTGCTTTGTTAATCTCCTGATTTCAAAACAGAAAAGCAAAATGCTCTCAGTTAAAAACAAAGGTGATTTTTTTTGGGCTACTTTTTAATAATTATTATTTTTTTTTTTTATCAAGTCCTGTTAGAAATAGAACCAATGTAAATAAGTATGATACATTAAGGGCCAGATTACGAATGGAGCAGTATTTAACGCTCTTACTCGTGCCCTAACTCCAGTAGAAGTAAGATTTTTTGCGCACGTCAGGTAGCTCTAGTATTAAAAGTTCAAAGTAAAAAAATTTTGCTTGTGTGATAACCCAATGAGCACAAAAAGCTGAAGTTATTACCTTGTGACCGCTTTAACGTATTCCTCCATAGAAGTATATGGAGAAAAAAAAGTGGAAAAAAAACACCCTACGCCTGCGCAAACCCAATTGCATATTCTCAAGTGCGCTAACCCAACATGAAAATATGAATATTTCACATTCCAATGTTCTTCACATAGCAGAATATGTTTCATTTATTCATAACTACATATTTCTACATATATTTGAAGGTATTTTGCCAGTATAGATAGATAAATAGATAGATAATTATATATAGATATATACAGATATACAGTGAGTGCAGAATTATTAGGCAAATTAGTATTTTAACCACATCATCCTCTTTATGCATGTTGTCTTACTCCAAACTGTATAGGCTCGAAAGCCTACTACCAATTAATCATATTAGGTGATGTGCATCTCTGTAATGAGAAGGGGTGTGGTCTAATGACATCAACACCCTATATCAGGTGTGCATAATTATTAGGCAACTTCCTTTCCTTTGGCAAAATGGGTCAAAAGAAGGACTTGACAGGCTCAGAAAAGTAAAAAATAGTGAGATATCTTGCAGAGGGATGCAGCACTCTTAAAATTGCAAAACTTCTGAAGCGTGATCATTGAACAATCAAGCGTTTCATTCAAAATAGTCAACAGGGTCTCAAGAAGCGTGTGGAAAAACCAAGGCGCAAAATAACTGCCCATGAACTGAGAAAAGTCAAGCGTGCAGCTGCCAAGATGCCACTTGCCACCAGTTTGGCCATATTTCAGAGCTGCAACATCACTGGAGTGCCCAAAAGCACAAGGTGTGCAATACTCAGAGACATGGCCAAGGTAAGAAAGGCTGAAAGACGACCACCACTGAACAAGACACACAAGCTGAAACGTCAAGACTGGGCCAAGAAATATCTCAAGACTGATTTTTCTAAGGTTTTATGGACTGATGAAATGAGAGTGAGTCTTGATGGGCCAGATGGATGGGCCCGTGGCTGGATTGGTAAAGGGCAAAGAGCTCCAGTCCGACTCAGACGCCAGCAAGGTGGAGGTGGAGTACTGGTTTGGGCTGGTATCATCAAAGATGAGCTTGTGGGGCCTTTCCGGGTTGAGGATGGAGTCAAGCTCAACTCCCAGTCCTACTGCCAGTTTCTGGAAGACACCTTCTTCAAGCAGTGGTACAGGAAGAAGTCTGCATCCTTCAAGAAAAACATGATTTTCATGCAGGACAATGCTCCATCACACGCGTCCAAGTACTCCACAGCATGGCTGGCAAGAAAGGGTATAAAAGAAGAAAATCTAATGACATGGCCTCCTTGTTCACCTGATCTGAACCCCGTTGAGAACCTGTGGTCCATCATCAAATGTGAGATTTACAAGGAGGGAAAACAGTACACCTCTCTGAACAGTGTCTGGGAGGCTGTGGTTGCTGCTGCACGCAATGTTGATGGTGAACAGATCAAAACACTGACAGAATCCATGGATGGCAGGCTTTTGAGTGTCCTTGCAAAGAAAGGTGGCTATATTGGTCACTGATTTGTTTTTGTTTTGTTTTTGAATGTCAGAAATGTATATTTGTGAATGTTGAGATGTTATATTGGTTTCACTGGTAAAAATAAATAATTGAAATGGGTATATATTTGTTTTTTGTTAAGTTGCCTAATAATTATGCACAGTAATAGTCACCTGCACACACAGATATCCCCCTAAAATAGCTATAACTAAAAACAAACTAAAAACTGCTTCCAAAACTATTCAGCTTTGATATTAATGAGTTTTTTGGGTTCATTGAGAACATGGTTGTTGTTCAATAATAAAATTAATCCTCAAAAATACAACGTGCCTAATAATTCTGCACTCCCTGTATACTGTACATAGGCAGAAATGAAAAAGTATATCGTAGGCAGGGAAATTGAATAAAAGGTTCCTTTATTTCAAATCCAAAACATGGTAAAAGGTTCCTAAGTAGTGATGTCGCGAACCTAAAAATTTCGGTTCGCGAATGGCGGACTCGAACTCCCGTGACTGTTCGCGAACCGGTGAACCGGGCGAACCGCCATTGACTTCAATAGGCAGGCGAACTTTAAAACCAACAGGGACTCTTTCTGGCCACAATAGTGATGGAAAAGTTGTTTCAAGGGGACTAACACCTGGACTGTGGCATGCCGGAGGGGGATCCATGGCAAAACTCCCACGGAAAATTACATAGTTGATGCAGAGTCTGGTTTTAAGCAATAAAGGGCATAAATCACCTAACATTCCTAAATTGTTTGGAATAACGTGCTTTAAAACATCAGGTATGATGTTGTATCGATCAGGTAGTGTAAGGGTTACGCCCGCTTCACAGTGACAGACCAAACTCCCCGTGTAACGCACCGCAAACAACCACAAACAGTCCATTTGCACAACCACGAGATAGATAGATTTGATAGATGGATACATAGATTACATAGATCAATAGATGCAATATACATTTGATAGATACGATTGATAGTTAGATAGATTTGATAGATAAATAGATAGATTTGATAGATATATAATTTCCCAGACAAAGAATTACAAGACGTGCGGTGTGGGACCCATGGTAAGGTTCCCAGAGGCAGTTGCGGCACCAGGGGACGTGTATATGGCATGGATTTTAGGAACCGTGAGATGGAAAAAGATGCTTGGTCGGTCCTCCTACTTCAAATTTGGGGCACTGAGCGTGCATTCGTGTCCGGACTTTTAGCCGACGGCCATGTGGCCGACGGACATTTGTCCGATGGACATTTGGCCGATGAACATTTGGCCGAAACACAAGTGGCTGTCACAAAACAGTCCGGCCACGAGATAGATAGATTTGATAGATAGATACATAGATTACATAGATCAATAGATGCAATATACATTTGATAGATACGATTGATAGTTAGATAGATTTGATAGATAAATAGATAGATTTGATAGATATATAATTTCCCAGACAGAGAATTACAAGACGTGCTGTCTGGGACCCATGGTAAGGTTCCCAGAGGCAGTTGCTGCACCAGGGGACGTGTATATGGCATGGATTTTAGGAACCGGGAGATGGAAAAAGATGCTTGGTCGGTCCTCCTACTTCAAATTTGGGGCACTGAGCGTGCAATCTACTGTGCCACCAGATATGAGTGGTGTGTTAAGTAGTACTATTCTGATCAGTTTAATACCTGTTACTCCCCCTATCGGGGGAGGTGTATATGGCATGGATTTTAGGAACTGGGACATGTAAAAAGATGCTTGGTCGTTCCTCCTACTTCAAATTTGGGGCACTGCGTGTGCAATCGTGGCCGGACTTTTAGCCAACGGACATTTGTCCGACGGACAAATGTCCACGAGATAGATAGATTTGATAGATAGATACATAGATTATATAGATCAATAGATGCAATATACATTTGATAGATACGATTGATAGATAGATTTGATAGATAAATAGATAGATTTGATAGATATATAATTTCCCACACAGAAAATTACAAGACGTGCGGTCTGTGACCCATGGTAAGGTTCCCAGAGGCAGTTGCTGTGCCAGGGGACGTGTATATGGCATGGATTTTAGGAACTGGGAGATGGAAAAAGATGCTTGGTCGGTCCTCCTACTTCAAATTTGGGGCACTGCGCGTGCAATCATGGCCGGACTTTTAGCCGACGGCCATTTGGCCGACAGACATTTGTCCGACGGACATTTGGCCAAAACACAAGTGGCTGTCACAAAACCGTCCGGCCACGAGATAGAAAGATTTGATAGATAGATACATAGATTACATAGATCAATAGTGGGCCTGGCACACACGCTGGCAGGCAGGCAACTGCAATTAGATTACACTAGCAGACTGATGTTTCACAGTCAAAAAAGTTTTTCTTTTAAAAATTTACACTACTGTTACAACAGATATGAGTGGTGGCACTAGTTGGCAAGAGGGCCTGGCAAACACGCTGGCAGGCAGGCAACTGCAATTAGATTACAATAGCAGACTGATGTTTCACAGTCAAAAAAGTTTTTCTTTTAAAAATTTACACTACTGTTACAACAGATATGAGTGGTGGCACTAGTTGGCAAGTGGGCCTGGCACACACGCTGGCAGGCAGGCAACTGCAGTTAGATTACACTAGCAGACTGATGTTTCACAGTCAAAAAGGTTTTTTTTAAACATTTACACTACTGTTACAACAGATATGAGTGGTGGCACTTAGCAAGTGGGCCTGGCACACACACTGGCAGGCAGGTAACTGCAATTAGATTACACTAGCAGACTGAGGTTTTACAGTCAGAAAAGTTTTTTTAAAAAAAATTTACAATACTGTTACAACAGATATGAGTGGTGGAACTAGTTGGCAAGTGGGCCTTGCACATATGCTGGCAGGCAGGCAACTGCTATTAGATTACACTAGCAGACTGATGTTTCACAGTCAAAAAAGTTTTTTTTTTAAAAAAATTACACTACTGTTACAGCAGATATGAGTGGTGGCACTAGTTGGCAAGTGGGCCTGGCACACATGCTGGCAGGCAGGCAACTGCAATTAGATTACACTAGCAGACTGATGTTTCACAGTCAAAAAAGTTTTTTTTTTAAAAAATTACACTACTGTTACAACAGATATGAGTGGTGGCACTTAGCAAGTGGGCCTGGCACACACACTGGCAGGCAGGCAACTGCAATTAGATTACACTAGCAGACTGATGTTTCACAGTCAAGAAAGATTTTGTAAATTTTTTTTTACAATACTGATACAACCGATATGAGTGGTGGCACTAGTTGGCAAGTGGGCCTGGCACACACACTGGCAGGCAGGCAACTGCTATTAGATTACACTAGCAGACTGATGTTTCACAGTCAAAAAAGTTTTTTTTTACAAAATTTAAACTACTGTTACAACAGATATGAGTGGTGGCACTGCAGGCAGGCAACTGCAATTATATTACACTAGCAGACTGATATTTCACAGTGAAAATTACACAGGTGCTGTCCTTACAGCAGAGATCAGATGAGTCCTTCAGGACTGTAGTGGACACTGAATACACTAACCTAGCTATCAATTTCCCTATAAAATCAGCAGCAGCTACACTATCCCTCCTCTCACTAAGAATGCAGGATCAGAATGAATCTAAAATGGCTGCTGCACAGGAGCTGGGGAGGGTCTGGGAGGGAGTGTCTGCTGCTGATTGGCTGAAATGTGTCTGCAGACTGTGAGAAACAGGGTCAATGTTTACTCAATGATGACGAATAGGGGGCGGATCGAACAGTGCATATGTTCGCGCCGCCGCGGTGAACGCAAACAAGCTATGTTCGCCGTGAACTATTCGCCCGGCGAACTATTTGCGACATCACTATTCCTAAGGAGGTCCGTAGCAAATGGATGCAACACACACTACAGTGAGTATTGGAGTGCTGACATGTTTCGGCCATAGGCCTTGTAAATACGAGCGCTACATCCAACGTGTGTAAACCACTTGCGATAAACCCAATATCGCTTGAACATAACTGTTAGCGTGCAGTCTCATAATCTGTCCCTAAATAGGGAATACAGTAGTTTGAGAATTAGAACCATGCTAATTGTATTATTCTTGGTGTTTGTTATTTTGGATTGCATGAACAAATTTCTTTGACATTTAGTAGTTTAATGAAATTTTAAAGTAAATTGACTAAATATTCTTAGAGTTTATTAAATGTTAAAAAAAATGTTACTTCTCTAACTCTCTTAACAATAATCAATAAGCCAAAGCTACAGGAAACACTACTACACCAGTCTTTAGAAATGTGCTATGTAGTTAAAGGGGTAGTATAGTCAGAATGAAACGTTCATGATTCAGATAGGGCATTGCAATTTTAATATATTTCCAATTTACTATTATCTTAAAATGTTCTTTGTTCTCGTTGGTAATTCTTTGTTGAAAGTTAAACCTAGGTAGGCGCGTATGCTAATTTCTAAGCCCTTGAAGGCTGCTTCTTTTGACAGTTTTTCATGGCTAGACAGCGATAGTTCCTGTGTGCCATATAGAGAACACTGTGCTCACTCCCGTGGTGTAATCTATGATCACAATGATTGGTTAAAATGCAAGTCTGCCTAAAGAACTGAGATAAGAAGGAAGTCTGCAGAGGCATAGATTATAAGATAATCACAGAGGTAAAACGTATATTAATATAATATATAATATAATATAATATAATATATATGTTGGGTTATGCCAAACTGGGGAATAGGTAATAAAGGGGATTATCTATCCTTTTAAAACAATACAAATGTTCAAGTAGCCTGTCCCCTTTATTTAAAACTCTGAAGACATGCTCTCTAGCAACTTTTGAGAATTATGAAAGTTACAGCCCAGATATTGTTTCTATAGTGGTGCAACCTGGGGGGCACTGAGTATTTTCTGCAGTTTTGGGTGACATTTATGTGTATATATGTGAAGTCAGTCTATATACATATACGTTGTTTTTTTTCTACATTTGCGTATCTCATATTTACACTTACGCAAATAAGCTTTAGACTTTGCATTTATTTTCCACTGTAGCAATAAAGATAAAGAACATTGTATACTTTGTTGCTTAATAAAGTGTCCTGGGATCGTTGTGAACCGGTCCATATATACAAATATATAGCCAGCATGGAGAGTAATGTTCACAATATTTTTTGCTTTGTTTTTTAGCATTATATTGTAATTTAGGAATCTCTACTTCACATCCCAAATTCTGCATTGCTCGATAAACACAAAAAGTGGGAATTTCTAGAATTATTTGAGGGCCATACATTAATTATGATATTCTAAGATAATCTTGCTAGACCAGAGAGCTTTAGATCATTAAGCACCAGATGTGTTAAGCTAGCTCCCAGTAGCTGTGGCTTTGGAGCTGATTTTACTGATGCCTTTAACCTGTTTGCTGGGCTTTATAAATATGGGCAAGATGGGACCAAGGGGACTCAGGAGCATATTCCATTTTTTATATTAGTGTTTTTTAGGAGAAATTACTCCTCAAATAGGGTCCATCACTGGGTATCTGCATCCTCTAGTGGAAACTTTAATCTTTTGGGATGGCTAAATATGATTGGAATGTAGAGGACACAGAGTTGTAGTTTGTCATTTCATTTCAGGCCCGGTAAGCACAATGTCTGGTTTAACACAACCAAAAGTGGCCAGAATTCCATGCTCTAAATCAATGTTCACAATTCTAGCCTGCACACAAACTAAACCCTAGCAGGCCATATTTTCAAGGCTTCTTTGGTTGAGAGCAGGTTAATAAGCATAGTTACAGACCAGTGCCCTAGTTTTAGATATCCTGACACTCTGGCCTGCTAGTGTGCCCTGCGTATTGGAAGTGAGAAACATTGCTCTAAAGGGGTTACGTTTTGCACTTGTATGGTACCTTTAAAAGTTACCAAAAGTTAAAAAATAAACTGATCACCACAGAGCTATAGGTGTGAATGAGGCAAAGTGGATGCCCCTGTAGCTAAATGGAAGATTTGCTTTATGCCTTAAAGGGATATTAAACCCAATTGTTTTTATTTCACGATTCAGATAGAGTATTCAATTTTAAGCAACTTTCTAATTTACTCCTATTATCAATTTTTCTTGTTCTATTGGTATCTTTATTTGAAAAGGCAGGAATGTAAGCTTAGGAGCTGGACCATTTTATTGTTCAGCACCTAGGTAGCGCTTGCTGATTGGTAGCTAAATGTAGCCACCAGTCAGCAAGCACTACCCAGGGTGCTAAACAAAAAAAAAGGGCAAGCTCCTAAGCTTACATTCCTGCTTTTTCAAATAAAGATACCAAGAGAATGAAGAAACATTGATAATAGAAAGTTGATTAAAATTGAATGCTCTATCTGAATCAAGAAGGAAGAAATTGGGGTTCATATCCCTTTAATAAGCTTTAACAATATGATTTAGTCTTTTTGCAGAGGTAAAACTCATTAACAAAGGGGGGTAGTTAGTCCAACATTTTTTTAGAGCAGTTTTGCAATAGTCTATTATGCACCTTTAAATTTTTTCATTAAGGTTGTGCAAACTGCAATAGATAAGAAGCAATTTCCCATCTTAACAAGTAATATATGACAAATTATTCTCAGCTACTCAATGGCATTTGAATGATTTTATAGCTGCTGTGAATAAACACCATTATCACGGCTCATTATTTCATATATAACATTACTATTAGGGCTTAAACACAAATAAAACAACTTGACATGATCTTTTAGGAAAATCAACTATTATAATGTGATGCTGCCATCAAGTGGAAGTACAAAGACATTACAAGCTTTTTAAAGACTAAACTGTGATTTGTCTTGATAACTACTTTTTAGCCTGGAATAGTTCATACTTACTAATTATTTGTAAGGTAACAATTAGATTACCTGAGTTTAGTAGTGAAGACAATAATCAGGAACTCAGAAGAATCTGTACACTAGCCAAAGGTCAAGGAGGTAGAGGTACAGGTCCAAAATCAGGTGTATAACTAAAGGATAAGACTATGTAAGTCAGGGCACAGTTCCATGGTTCAGCAGTCAGAAAATCATTCAACAATTGATAGATAGATGATAGATAGATAGATAGATAGATAGATAGATAGAGTAGATGATAGAAATATATATCAATAGACAGACAGGCAGATAGACAGAGATAGATAGATAGATAATAGATAGATAGATACATAGATAGGTAGATAGACACATCAATAGACAGACAGACAGACATATAGACAAAACATATAGACAGACAGACACAGAGAGAGAAATAGATAGAATTGATAGATAGATAGATAGATAGATAGATGATAGATAGATAGACAGCAGGCAAACAGACTGTGTAGGAGAGTGTGTTTGGTGTGTGTGTGTGTTTATGATATTGTGTGTGATGTTTGTGTGTTGTATGAGAGTGTGTGGTGTGTGAGTGTTGCATGAAAGTGTAACGGTGTGTGTGTGTTATATGAGAGTGTGTGTTCTGTGTGTTTGTTGTATGACATTGTGTGTGTTGTATGAGAGTTTGTGTGGTGTATGTGTTGTATGAGTGCGTATGTACTGTGTGTGGTTGTATGAGAGTGTGTGTGGTGTGTGTGTTGTATGAGTGCGTATGTACTGTGTGTTGTATTAAAGTTGTGTGTATTGTATGAGTGCGTGTGTGGTGTGTGATAGTGTGTGGTGGTGTGTGTGTTGTGTGTGTTGTATGAGAGTTTGTGTGGTGTGTGTGTTGTATGAGTGCGTATGTACTGTGTGTTTTATTAAAGTGTGTGTGTTGTATGAGTGCGTGGTGTGGTGTGTGATAGTGTGTGGTCGTGTGTGTGTTTTGTATGAGTGTGTGTGGTGTTTATATGTGTATATATGCCTGTAAATACATAAATATATACATATATAAATACATATGTAGACACATATAAACATGATACACACATGCATATACACCTTTAGACATGTATATGTATGTATCTTCATGTTAAAGCCCTTTTTTTTCTAACACCTGTGAAATCATAACATTGAGCTCTTATAACTTTTTTATGCAATTTAGTTTTTTAATATTTTTATCAGACAGTGTTATTATGAGTGTAACTGTACTTTTAAATGTATTTTTGATGTGTTTTGTGAAACTTTTTTGTCTCACGTAACAGTTAATCAGAGCTTTGAAATTGCGGTAATCATTCTAGTGTGATTGCGCTCACGCTTTGCATTTATTTTGAACTTGTAATACGAGCAAAATTTAACTTGCGTGCAAATGGCCAGGATACCATTGTTAACCTGTTCTAATGGCGATTTACCACCTGGGTGCAGCTTCTTTTTAGCCCAGTAATGCTTTTCACAGTCCAGCGCCGAAATACCAGGCAGTTCCTCTCTGAACAAGGAACACAGCAACCCCAGACGATCGGGACTGCATGAGCATTTGCTTATGCAATGTTAAAGTCTGCATCAGAGGCTCTACCTGGGTGGAGACATGTTCCCTTTCTGGGAACATTTTCTACACTCACCTTAATAAATGTGGTTCAAATGATACTTTGAGGCCTATTTATCAAGCCGTCAACTGTGCTGCATTCAACGGCACCAATACGCTCACCTAACATCGCGACCGCGGACCTGAATACGCTCTCCTTATTATTAAAAAAGCTGTCAAAAAGCAGAGCACCAAGTATGGGGCAATGAGCAGCAAACTGTTGTTAACTAACAGTCATCAATCTCACTGCTATTCGGCTTTTCCCAGATTTATTTATACCCTGTCACTAAACACCGCCACTATACTAAAATGTTTAACCCCTATCCCGCCACTACCCCGGACCCCGCAGCAACTAAATAAAGTTATTAACCCCTATCCTGCCTCTCCCAGAGCCTACCGTAACTCCAATAAAGTTATTAACCCCCATCCCTCCGCTCCCGGAGCCCACCGCAACTAAATAAATGTATTAACCTCTGGCCTCCCACATAGCTACCACTTATTAAACCTATTAACCCCTTAACCACCAGCCCCCCACTTCGCCATAAAATTATATTAACCTATTAACCCCTAGAACAACCCGCTAACTTACATTAAAATTACCTAATCCTATCTTATAATAAATTTAAACTTACCTTAGAATTAAAATAAACTATATTAAACTATTAATTAACCTACCCTAACTATTATACTACAATTACATTAAACTATATTAAATTATTAGTTAACCTACCCTAACGATTATACTAAAATTACATTAAAGTACATTAAACTATATTAAACTATTCATTAACCTACCCTATTATACTAAAATTACATTAAACTACAAATTAAATTAACTATATTACATATTTAAAAACCTAACCCTACTCAAGTTATTTAAATCTACTATTAAAAATTACTAAATTACCTAAAACTAACAACTAAGTTAGCAAAAAACTAACAACTAAGTTACAAAAAATAAAAAACACTAAGTTACAAAAAAAAAATAAACACTAAATTACACAAAATAAAAAATAAATTATTAAATATTTAAACTAATTACAACTAATCTAATAGCCCTATGAAAATAAAAAAGCCCCCCAAAATAAAAAAAAAAAAACCCTAGCCTACAATAAACTACCAATGGCCCTTAAAAGGGGCCTTTTGCGGGGCATTGCCCCAAAGAAATCAGCTCTTTTACTGTAAAAAATATACAAACACCCCCAACAGTAAAACCCACCACCCACACAACCAACCCCCCAAATAAAATTATATCTAAAAAACCTAAGCTCCTCATTGCCCTGAAAAGGGCATTTGGATGGGCATTGCCCTTAAAAAGGCATTTAGGCTCTTTCTTCCGCCCAAAGTCCCTAATCTAAAATTAAAACCCACCCAATAAACCCTTAAAAAAACCTAACACTAACCCCCTGAAGATCCACTTACAGTTTTGAAGACCCGACATCCATCCTCAACAAAGCGGCAGAAGTCCTCAGCGAAGCCGGCAGAAGTCTTCATCGAAGCCGGCAGAAGTCATCATCTAGACGGAATCTTCTATCTTCATTAATCCGGGGCGCAGAGCGGCTGTATCTTCAAGACATCTGGCGCGGAGCATCCTCTTCTGATGACGTCTTCTGAACAATAAAGTTTCCCTATAAATGACATCATCCAAGATGGCGTCCCTTACATTCCGATTGGCTGATAGAATTCTATCAGCCAATAGAAATTAAGGTGGAAAAAATCCTATTGGCTGTTGCAATCAGCCAATAGGATTGAGCTTGGTCTGTAGGCTTTGATCAAGCTCGCCGACAATTACGCTGCAGAATTCCAGCATATTTGCGGTTGACGGCTTCATAAATAGGCCTCATAGTATTACTCTAGCTTTATTTTTATATAAAATTTCCGCCTTTTTCCTGGCTTTGTCAAAAAGGATTCTGGATGATCATGAATAAAGTGTCTTTTTTTTCTTTCTTTTTATTAAGGTGTTAGTATCTTATAGTAAAAGAACATTTGGGTCATCAGAATGTCTAGTTTGCATGCAGGTTAAATTGCACTGGTATTACAAACATTTGCGTGTCAGTGTTAAGGGGTTTATTCACAGGTATTTGCACTTGTCGGGGTTATCGTAAATGCGATCACTTTGAGCGCAATTGTTATTTACATTAGAAAGATTACATCATCCTCTTAGGTGTGGCTAACTTTTTGCGAAACAAAAAAGTGTCACATAACAAAAAATACATTACAAGGTACAGTAACACTCATACTAACACCATCTAATAAAAAATTATTAAAAAAATATTGCACACAAAAGTTATTAGGGCTCAAAGATATGAGATCTCAGGTGTAAGAAATAAAAGGCAGGCAAAGGACTTTAACATAGACATATACATACATATACATGTCGAAAGATGAATATGTATATATATATATAATATATATATATATATATAAATATGTGTGTGTGGTGTGCACATATGTATTTATATGTGTGTATATAGCTGCACCCAGGTGGTAAATCGCCATAGAACAGGCTAACAATGGTATTGAGCCAGTTGTTCATTCTGTGAGTACAATTCTCTCTGTACGTATTTAGTCTCCTCTATGGGAAAAAGTGGCAACCAGACTGGACTCCTTGCTCAGTGTGCTTAGAGGAATATGGCTACACCTCACTGACTAGGCCCAATGAAGGGCGAAACAATCGTCTGGGGTTGCTGTTTCGTTGTTCAGAGAGGAATTGCCTGGAATTTCGGCGCTGGACTGATAGTAATAAGCGGGATCAGATTGATATACTACAGGAAAGTTCTACTCTGTGAAAAGCATTACTGGGCTAAAAAAGTTGCAACCCAAGTGGTAAATTGCCATTGAACAAGCTAACAATGGTATTGAGCCAGTTGTTTTGTTCCTGTGAGTGTGCTTAACTCTGTGTGTATTTAGTCTCTCTATGGGAAAAAGGGGGCAACTAGACGTGGACTCCTTGCTCAGTGTGCTTAGTGGAATATGGCTACACTTCACTGACGAGGCCCAATGAAGGCTGAAACGATTGTCTGGGTTGCTGTTTCCTTGTTCAGAGAGGAATTGCCTGGTATTTTGGTGCTGGACTGACCGTAATAGTGGGATCAGATTGATATACTTCATGAGAGTTCTCCTCTGTGAAAAGCATTATGGGCTAAAAAGCTGCACCCAGGTGGTAAATCGCCATAGAACAGGCAAACAATGGTATTGAGTCAGTTGTTTGTTCCTGTGAGTGCACTTCTCTCTGTATATATAACGATTTCTGTGAGAAAATACACAAGAAAAGAGGGCGCCTCCTATAGTTTACACAACAATGATCATATATGCTGATAGAATCATACTCACAATGATGGCAGCACCCAATTGTGCTTAGCGGGACCTACTGGGATCTATCAGTGTCCCAATAGATAAAAACACTAGGGTGTGACAATCACCTCTATTTGTTAAAATTGTTACAACGCGTTTCTCAGCTTCTTTGTTGTTTCATCAAGCATATAATTGTTACTGAGAGTTCTAGAATTTAAATTCCTCACCCTCAAATCAAATTTCCCTTTTGTGCTCCCTCCGTTTAGGGCAGATGTTTGTAGTGATTACCTTGGTCTCATATTAACCCTTTGCATAATGTGTCGTTGTTATTACATATACCAGCCCTTTCAGCTTTCATATAAAACATATTAATACCTTTTTATAATTTTGTCAAATGAATCCTCTACATACAACTAATTTCATTCCTTGATGTGTGTAGCATCTTACCCATCATGTTGATCTAATTAGATGCAAGCTTTAAATCTTACCTCTACAATGCGTGTTAGGAAATTCAGAATCTTCCTCTCCAATATTTGTTTTTCACAGATCAATGTTAATAGATTTTGCATGACCACTAACCTGATCGGTGCGTCATTATAAAAATACCCCATTGAGTATTACATTTTTTGTCTATTGAGTATTACATTTTTTGTCTCATTTGATCTCTAATTTTGTTTCTAGTCTCTTAGTCAGATACATACTTCCGCATATGACGTCATCTGTCCCCAGTCTAAGGGAATTTCCTTTTTTAACCAATTAGGGCTAGCTAGTGTCTTACACCATAGCAGTTACTTGAAATAGATATATATAAAAGTATAGCAGACCCTCCACATTCATGAAGGATAAAAGATCAATGCCGTATTCTAGAAAAATTTACATTTTTTGCTAATTATAAGCGGGCTGTTTTTCATTATGTGTGTACTGCAGTCTAAGTATGATAGACCAACTTAGCTCAGATGACCCGAGTCCTGGCTACTATGTGGCCCCATCTATGTGTATATATTTGCCTTTCTCTTCAATAGGTGTATAAATGTTATTATAATATTATAGTGTGCATAAAATAATCCTATTAGAATGTAAAAGAATGTATTTTCTAAAAAGGTGAAAATAATATATATACATAAAATTTCTGACGCCTAGTATAATTATATGCTCAGTAAGTGTCAATTAGAATAGACATAGTATCAATAGGGATACCTATGAGAATATGTAACAAAAAAAGTGTAATGTGAAACAGATTATATCTAGCTGTGTAGTGTTAAATGTGGTGAATGGACAAGGTCTAAATACCAAAGCTCATATTAAAGTGATAAACTAAGTGTGGTGTGCCCTAAACTGATACCTATAAATGGGGCAAATGGAGACTGATGTTCGGAGCTAAAAAAATACTGTGTGTTAGTGTGTACTACGGGAAAAAAATTACTACTGAAGTGCACAAGGGGAAATAAAGAAAAATAAAATATCTAATAATGTTATGTATACATAGTCAAAATTCCCTATTCTAATGTGAATGCAAAATAGGAGGGTAACATGATAAACACATGCAAAGATTACATATCATATTCAGAAGATCTTATCAGAATTCTGCCACATCTATATTTGTATTAACAGATCCAGAAGTATATATATATATATTTACAGACATATATATAACATATAAATACATATGTACACATATATAAAAATATATAGAAGTGCATAAGAGCCCTTTGCAGTTAAGTAGATGAAAACATGGAAAAATATATTTATGGCAATATTCATATTTAATAAAGTGTTATACTGTGTATTTACTGTAAATATTTCAAATTACAATGTTCTGCACATAGCAGAATATGTTCTAAGTATTTATTAATAGATATTCCTATATACCTGTATATCTATACCTATATATGTATAGATATATTTTGTACCAAAATATCATCAGTGTCCACTACAGTCCTGAAGGACTCATCTGATCTCTGCTGTAAGGACAGCACCCCAAAAAGCCCTTTTTAGGGCTAGAACATCAGTCTGCTTTTTTTTTTTTCCTGTGTTAATCTAATTGCAGTTGCCTGCCTGCCAGCATGTGTGTCAGGCTCACAAGCGTATATTGTGCCCACTTGCCCAGTGCCACCACTCATATCTGGTGTAACAGTAGTGGTGCATTTAAAAACAACAACACTTTTTGACTGTGAAATAATAGCAGACAGCTGCCAGTACCCAAGATGGCCGCCAATAAGGCAGATGGGGAGGGTTAGAGAGCTGTTTTAGGGGGGGGATCAGGGAGGTTGGGGGCTAAGGGGGATGCTACACCACAGCATATGTAAATATGCTATAAAAAATTTACAAAACTTTTAAAAACCTTTTTATTTAGTACTGGCAGACTTTCTGCCAGTACTTAGATGGCGGGGACAATTGTGGGTTGGGGGAGGGAAATGAGCTGTTTGGGAGGGATGAGGGGGTTTGATGTGTCAGGTGGGAGGCTGATCTCTACACTAAAGCTAAAATTAACCCTGCAAGCTCCCTACAAGCTACCAAATTAACCCCTTCACTGCTAGCCATAATACACTGTGATGCGCAGGCAGCATTTAGCGCCTTCTAATTACCAGAAAGCAACGCAAAGTCATATATGTCTGCTATTTTCTGAACAAAGGGGATCCCAGAGAAGCATTTACAACCATTTGTGCCATAATTGGCACAAGCTGTTTGTAAATAATTTCAGTGAGAAACCTAAAATTGCGAAAAAATGTAAGTGAAAATGGTGGCATGAAATATACCAAAATGGGCCTAGATCAATACTTTGGGTTGTCTACTACACTACACTTAAGTTAAAATTAACTCCACAAGCTCCCTACATGCTCCCTAATTAACCCCTTCACTGCTGGGCATAAAACACTGTGGTGTGCGCAGTGGCATTTAGCAGCTTTCTAATTACCAAAAAGCAACGCCAAAGCCATATAAGTCTGCTATTTCTGAACAAAGGGGATCCCAGAGAAGCATTTACAAACCATTTATGCCATAATTGCATAAGTTGTTTGTAAATAATTTCTGTGAGAAACCTAAAGTTTGTGAAAAAGTGAACATTTTTTTTATTTGATCGCATTTAGCGGTGAAATGGTGGCATTAAATATACCAAAATGGGCCTAGATCAATACTTTGGGTTGTCTACTACACTACACTTAAGCTAAAATTAACTCTAGCAAGCTCCCTACATGCTCCCTAATTAACCCCTTCACTGCTGGGCATAAAACACGTGTGGTGCGCAGTGGCATTTAGCAGCCTTCTAATTATCAAAAAGCAATGCCAAAGCCATATAAGTCTGCTATTTCTGAGCAAAGGGGCATCCCAGAGAAGCATTTACAACCATTTATTGCCATAATTGCATAAGTTGTTTGTAAATAAATTCTGTGAGAAACCTAAAGTTTGTGAAAAAGTGAACTTTTTATTTTATTAGATCGCATTTGGCGGTGAAATGGTGGCATTAAATATACCAAAATGGGCCTAGATCAATACTTTGGTTGTCTACTACACTACACTTAAGCTAAAATTAACTCTAGCAAGCTCCCTACATGCTCCCTAATTAACCCCTTCACTGCTGGGCATAAAACACGTGTGGTGCGCAGTGGCATTTAGCAGCCTTCTAATTACCAAAAAGCAACGCCAAAGCCAAATAAGGCTGCTATAATGGCATGTCTGGGCACACAGTGTTGGGGCAAGGGAACATCTGACCACTGATACCTGGTCTGCAAAGCATGGTCAGGGCAGGTATATCACCTACACTGCGCACTGTGAAGCGGGAGTAACCCTTTACACTACCTGATCGATACAACATCATACCTGATGTTTTAAAGCACGTTATTCCAAACAATTTAGGAATGTTAGGTGATTTATGCCCTTTATGGATTAAAACCAGACTCTGCATCAACTATGTAATTTCCATGGGAGTTTTGCCATGGATCCCCCTCCGGCATGCCACAGGTCCAGGTGTTAGTCCCCCTTGAAACAACTTTTCCCATCACTATTGTGGCCAGAAAGAGTCCCTGTGGGTTTTAAAATTCGCCTGCTATTGAAGTCTATGGTGGTTCGCCCGGTTCGCCGGTTCGCAAACATTTGCAGAAGTTGCGTTCGCCGTTTCGCGCGAACTCCAAATTTTTATGTTCGCCAGACATCACTTTTGAAATGTGAAATATTTATATTTTCATGTCGGGTTAGGCACAGATGAGAATATGCAATCGGGATTGGAACGAGAGTGGTTTGTTGGATTTTCTTTCCTCTTTTTTCTACATTGACTTCTATGGGGGAATAGGTTATCTGCGTGTATTGATGTAAGTTTGGCTTATTGGCAATTAGCGCTATAGCGAAACAGCTAAATAGCGCACCCACTTGTAATCTAGCCCTTAGTATCCAACCTTCTAAGAATGGACCTTTGTTTTTCAGAAGCAAAAGCAACATTAACATTAACCAACAAATACACTTGTTCTTTAAATCAACTCTGTTGTATGTTTTGATTATGAATATTTTTAATTAATAATAAAAATAATAATAAAATTTATCGTCAGTTATCAATATAAATATTCAATAACACTTTTAAATATTTCCTAAATTCTGACCAGTTAATTTTTATGAACACAGCAATTATATTTATGCAGTAAACTGAATATCACCTATGACCAGAGATATATATCAATTGATTATTACAATATTAAAGTAATTTAACACGCTATAAAAATATTGAAATCAATCAAAATTCAATTAGATAGTCTGGTACCCCTATATACGGAAACACAATATAATCTATAAATTTACCTTAACTCAAAAATGAATTAACTATCAAATATCACAATAAAATTTCACTTGAACAATTTATAATTGGCCAGAAACATTAACCAATTCAATATATAGCTTATCTAACAACGTTTGACAGCGCATATATCCAAATCTCACAATAAAATCTTAGTTTAACTCCCACAAATCTAATGGAATTTCAAGGAAAATATAATTCAACTGTCTAGCCCACAATAATACAATTCCTAAAATATTTTAAAGTAGCTCCAAATCTTTATAAGTATAAAATACAAAATCTCTCTTTTCCTCAATGGTCAAATTATTTCATTTTAAATATTATTATTCTTATCTAAAATATCATGGTCTATGCAATGTTAATTTCTAATACAAAATACACTTTTAAATCACAGAATCACAGCTACAATTTAGCTATTGCTATAGAGACTATCTTTGCCCAAGTCTACTTAAAATATTTAACAATCGCTATACGGTTAACAGTTAACCAATTTTGAGAGTTCAGTCCTCAGGGTTTTCCCCTTTAAGTATAAAGGAAGATAGCAGATTTTTTGGAAGAGAAATGAGCCCATATATACATATATCCTTAGTGCATTTTCCACACAATTCTCATTTATAGTATATCTCAAGGGATGGGTTTAAGAGTCATATTTCTATTAGGTAGATAAAAGGATTTTAATAATATTTTAAGTATTTAGATTATATTAGTACTTAGTTTATGAAATTTAATGTAGTAACACGTCATCAATATTTATAGTATATTTTTGATTTTAATAGAATTTTATAATTCCATATTCTGATATTATATTGTATTTTTTGAGCACATCTCTTGATACATTTTGAGTGCATAAAATCATATCTATGATATACTTCATAGTACAAATTATTAGGTATGAATCAGTCGTCTTTCTAACCTTATTGATACATCAGGGGCCTCAATCCAATATAAATCGTCGCCCGTCAAAAGCCGGCAACTGCCAAATTTGCGCTGGTTTGGGTATCACATATACAGGGAGTGCAGAATTATTAGGCAAATGAGTATTTTGACCACATCATCCTCTTTATGCAAGTTGTCTTACTCCAAGCTGTATGAGGCTCGAAAGCCTAACATAAAGTCAGAAGAAAATATGCACCAATGAGGCGTAGTATCTGCTGCAGTAAGAATGTTTATTGTACAATCCAAAAGTAATGTACAAACAAAGTCACAGTGGAGAACGCCTGACCGCGTTTCGCGCATGGCGTAGATGCGCTTCATCGGAGGGCTAATTAGAATCTGAATGTGACAGCTTTTTAAACAAACATTCTACCAATCATATGTGAGTTCGAATATGAGCCAATGGTTGTGATTGCCCAGTGTAGCTAATATAAACATAAATCAGTTCAATAGTGAGCGGAATAAGTTATTTTTGTTTAATACCGCAAATTATAGCCGCACTGGGAATTCAGACCTTGAGGAATTCTTCTTCCTGGCTCCTATTAAGACATACTTATATGCATATTAGATATTCAATATACTAACAAAAAATGTATACATTCTAAGATATCCGTAGTGACAGATAATAAATCTCTAAGTGAAATTACCATATAGGCTAAAGACATATGTTGAACAATTGTGTATAGTATAAATACTTATACTAAACGTAAAACACTTATTGTCTTAGATGATTACTACATAATGTCAGCCTAAAAAATGACTAGTCACTGTTAGTAAAACAACACGAAAAAAATATAAAGGATATCCTGTCATAAAAAGTAAATAAAACTAAATACATGTGCATCGCTCATATTCATAATAAAAAAATTCAACAAAATACAAATAATATTCAACTGACTCACTAATTGGACATTCTATTCCTACTTTGAATCATATAATGCCCTGAAAGATGATGGAGCCCTTGTCCTATGCGGTTAGGGCAAAATTTACTCTGGTTAAGCCATTTATTATTGCCCATTAGTCTAATAGATTGAAACTTAGTCTAATGTCGATATCTAAGGGTCAGCTAAACAAGGGGGTCATGGGTAGTCATCTCATGTGAGTGTATAATCAGTAATAGAAGCTAATAAATAAAAAAATATATAAGAATGAATATAGGGAATGGATAAAAAAGAAATAAATAATAAAAAATAATGATCTAGGGAAAAGAATGGAGGAATAAAAGCATATAAAAATATGTCTTAGAAAACAAAGGATAAAAATAAAGGTTTAAAGTAAGACTCAGAATGGGGTTTAAAATTCAATTTCAGACTTCAAACTTCAAAGGGAAGGTATTTTGCCAGTATAGATAGATAAAATAGATAGATAATTATATATAGATATATACAGATATACAGTGAGTGCAGAATTATTAGGCAAATTAGTATTTAACCACATCATCCTCTTTATGCATGTTGTCTTACTCCAAACTGTATAGGCTCGAAAGCCTACTAGCCAATTAAGCATATTAGGTGATGTGCATCTCTGTAATGAGAAGGGGTGTGGTCTAATGACATCAACACCCTATATCAGGTGTGCATAATTATTAGGCAACTTCCTTTCCTTTGGCAAAATGGGTCAAAAGAAGGACTTGACAGGCTCAGAAAAGTCAAAAATAGTGGTGATATCTTGCAGAGGGATGCAGCACTCTTAAAATTGCAAAGCTTCTGAAGCGTGATCATCGAACAATCAAGCGTTTCATTTAAAATAGTCAACAGGGTCGCAAGAAGCATGTTGGAAAAACCAAGGCGCAAAATAACTGCCCATGAACTGAGAAAAGTCAAGCGTGCAGCTGCCAAGATGCCACTTGCCACCAGTTTGGCCATATTTCAGAGCTGCAACATCACTGGAGTGCCCAAAAGCACAAGGTGTGCAATACTCAGAGACATGGCCAAGGTAAGAAAGGCTGAAAGACGACCACCACTGAACAAGACACACAAGCTGAAACGTCAAGACTGGGCCAAGAAATATCTCAAGACTGATTTTTCTAAGGGTTTATGGACTGATGAAATGAGAGTGAGTCTTGATGGGCCAGATGGATGGGCCCGTGGCTGGATTGGTAAAGGGCAGAGAGCTCCAGTCCGACTCAGACGCCAGCAAGGTGGAGGTGGAGTACTTGTTTGGGCTGGTGTCATCAAAGATGAGCTTGTGGGGCCTTTTCGGGTTGAGGATGGAGTCAAGGTCAACTCCCAGTCCTACTGTCAGTTTCTGGAAGACACTTTCTTCAAGCAGTGGTACAGGAAGAAGTCTGCATCCTTCAAGAAAAACATGATTTTCATGCAGGACAATGCTCCATCACACGCGTCTAAGTACTCCACAGCCGTGGCTGGCAAGAAAGGGTATAAAAGAAGAAAATCTAATGACATGGGCCTTCCTTGTTCACCTGATCTGAACCCCATTGAGAACCTGTGGTCCATCATCAAATGTGAGATTTACAAGGAGGGAAAACAGTACACCTCTCTGAACAGTGTCTGGGAGGCTGTGGTTGCTGCTGCACGCAATGTTGATGGTGAACAGATCAAAACACTGACAGAATCCATGGATGGCAGGCTTTTGAGTGTCCTTGCAAAGAAAGGTGGCTATATTGGTCACTGATTTGTTTTTGTTTTGGTTTTGAATGTCAGAAATGTATATTTGTGAATGTTGAGATGTTATAGTTGGTTTCACTGGTAAAAATAAATAATTGAAATGGGTATATATTTGTTTTTTGTTAAGTTGCCTAATAATTATGCACAGTAATAGTCACCTGCACACACAGATATCCCCCTAAAATAGCTATAACTAAAAACAAACTAAAAACTGCTTCCAAAACTATTCAGCTTTGATATTAATGAGTTTTTTTGGGTTCATTGAGAACATGGTTGTTGTTCAATAATAAAATTAATCCTCAAAAATACAACTTGCCTAATAATTCTGCGCTCCCTGTATGGCTTAACATAGAAGTTACGCTCGTATATTTCTGACTTCGGGGCCAGTTTTTTGGCCCATAGACAGGTATACCAAACCAGCGCAGTTTGGTATCCAATATACAGTGTAAGGACTTACGTGGCGAAAATGGAGAAATCTTACTCCATTTCACCTCGCCACAAATTGCAGGCGTAGTAAGCCTTACGCTGTGTATTGGAGCCCCGTAACTCCCTAAACTAGCTGCAAAATAAAACCTAACACCTAAAGCATGCGCAATGTCTATCTACCTGTCAACCGAGATCTGCAAAATAAAACCTAACACCTAACGCATGCGTAATGTCTATCTACCTGTCAACCGCGAATCCCCGCCGCAATCCCTAATAAAGTGTTTAACCCCTAAACCGCCGCTCCCGGACCCCACCGCCACCTACATTAAATAACTAACCCCCTAATGTGAGCCACCTACATTAAAATTATTAACCCCTAATGTAATCCCCCTACACCGCCGCCATCTATATTATTATATTAAAATTATTACCCCCTAATGTGAGCCCCCTACCCCGCCCGCCACCTATTTAAACTATATTACCCCCTAATAATATCCCCCTATACCGCCGCCACCTATATTAAATTTATTAACCCCTAAAAATACTAAAATTTCCCTACCACTAAACCTAAGTCTAACCCTACAAATAGCCCTGAAAAGGGCTTTTTGCGCGGCATTGCCCCAAAGTAACCAGCTCTATTACCAGCCCTTAAAAGGGCCTTTTGCGGGGCATTGCCCAAAGTAACCAGCTCTTTTACCAGCCCTTAAAAGGACTTTTTGTGGGGCATTGTCACAAAGTAATCAGCTCTTTTGCCTGTAATGTAATCTAATCCCCCTACAACACCGCCGCCACCTATATTAAATATATTAACCCCTAATCTGACCCCCCTACACCGCCGCCACCTATATTAACCCTAATTATATTAGGGTTAAAAATAGTTAATATAGTTATTATATTATATATATTAACAATATTAACCCTATCTAACTCTAAAACCCCTAACGTTACCTAGTTAAAATAATTATCAATTTACCTGTAAAATAAATCCTAACCTAAGTTACAAATACACCTACACTATTAATAAATTAATTAAATAAACTACAAATATCTAAACTAAAATACAATTAAATACACTAAACTAAATTACAAAAATAAACAAGCACTAAATTACAAAAAACAAAAAAGATTACAAGATTTTTAAGCTAATTACACCTATTCTAAGCCCCCTAATAAAATAACAAAGCCCCCCAAAATAAAAAAATGTCCCTACCCTAATCTAAATTACAAAAGTAATCAGCTCTATTACCAGCCCTTAAAAGGGCCTTTTGTGGGGGCATTGCCCCAAAGTTATCAGCTCTTTTACCTGTAAAAAAAACAACAACCCCCCCATTACAACCCACCACCCACATACCCTTATTCTAACCCACCCAATCCCCCCTTAAAAAATCCTAAGTCTAACCCCCAAGTGCTCCTTACCTGTCCTGAAGACCGGCGGAGAAGGTCCTGTTCCAGCGGATAAGTCTTCTTCCAGGCGGCGACCTCTTCTTCTTCCAGGATCCAGCCTGCGCGGATCCTGGAAGAATAGCTAATAGAATTACAGTAGCTCTTATTCTATTGGCTATTCAAATCAGCCAATAGAATTAAAGTAGCTCGCATCCGATTGGCTGATTTGAATTTGAAGGCTCAAATCAGCCAATAGGAATTCAAGGGACGCTATTTTTAATCGCAAACCTTGAATTCCTATTCAGTGTATGGCGGCAATCATATGAAGAGGATCCTCCATGCTCCGGCTCCGGTCTTCAGTTCCAGCGGGTCTTCAGTTCCAGCGTTGCCGATCTTCAGTTCCAGCATCGCCGGTCTTCAGTTCCAGATGGACAGTCTTCAGCTCCGCGGTCCATCGGTCTTCAACTCCTCTGCTCCACGCCCGCTGGATCCTAGAAGAAGAAGAGGTCGCCGCCTGGAAGAAGACTTCTCTGCCTGGAACAGGACCTTCTCTGCCGGTCTTCAGGACAGGTAAGGAGCACTTGAGGGTTAGACTTAGGTTTTTTTAAAGGGGATTGGGTGGGTTAGAATAGGGGGTATGTGGGTAGTGGGTTGTAATGGGAGGGTTGTTGTTTTTTTACCCGGTAAAAGAGCTGATTTACTTTGGGGCAAAGCCCCACAAAAGGCCCTTTTAAGGGCTGGTAATATAGCTGATTACTTTTGTAATTTAGATTAGGGTAGGGACATTTTTTTATTTTGGGGGGCTTTGTTATTTTATTAGGGGGATTAGAATAGGTGTAATTAGCTTAAAAATCTTGTAATCTTTTTTAATATTTTGTAATTTAGTGTTTGTTTGTTTTTGTAATTTAGTTTAGTGTTTTTAATTGTATTTTAGTTTAGATATTTGTAGTTTATTTAATTAATTTATTGATAGTGTAGGTGTATTTGGTAACTTAGGTTAGGATTTATTTTACAGGTAACTTGGTAATTATTTTAACTAGGTAGCTATTAAATACTTATTAACTATTTATAGCTATTGTACCTAGTTAAAATAAATACCAAGTTACCTGTAAAATAAATATAAACCCTAAAATAGCTACAATGTAATTATTAATTATATTGTAGCTAACTTAGGGTTTATTTTATAGGTAAGTATTTCATTTTAAATAGGAATAATTTAGTTAATATTATTAATATTAGTTCGATTTATTTAATAATAATTAAATTAGGGGTATTAGAGTTAGATAGGGTAATATAGTTTAATATATAATATAATAACTATATTAACTATATTAACCATAATATAATTAGGGTTAATATAGGTGGCGGCGGTGTAGGGGGATTAGATTAGGGGTTAATATATTTAATATAGGTTGCGGCGGTGTAGGGGGATTAGATTATGGGGTAATATATTTATTATATGTGGCGGCGGTGTAGGGGAATTAGATTAGGGGGTAATACATTTATTATAGGTGGCGGCGGTGTAGGGGGATTAGATTAGGGGTTAATATATTAATATAGGTGGCCGGCGGTGTAGGGGATTAGATTAGGGGTAATACATTTATTATAGGTGGCGGCGGTGTAGAGGGGGATTAGGGGTTAATATATTTAATATAGGTGGTGGCGGTGTAGGGGAATTAGATTAGGGGGTAATACATTTATTATAGGTGGCGGCGGTGTAGGGGGATTTAGATTACAGGCAAAAGAGCTGATTACTTTGTGACAATGCACTGCAAAAAGCCCTTTTAAGGGCTGGTAAAAGAGCTGGTTACTTTTTGGCAATGCCCCGCAAAAGGCCCTTTTAAGGGCTGGTAATAGAGCTGGTTACTTTGTGGCAATGCCCCGCAAAAGGCCCTTTTAAAGGCTGGTAATAGAGCTGGTTACTTTGGGGCAATGCCACGCAAAAAGCCCTTTTCAGGGCTATTTGTAGGGTTAGACTTAGGTTTAGTGGTAGGGAAATTTTATTATTTTAGGGGTTAATAAATTTAATATAGGTGGCGGCGGTATAGGGGGATTAGATTAGGGGTTAATAATTTTAATATAGGTTGCGGCGGTATAGGGGGATTAGATTAGGGGTTAATAATTTTAATATAGGTGGCGGCGGTGTAGGGGGATTAGATTAGGGGTTAATAATTTTAATAGGTGGCGGCAGAGTAAGGGGGTCAGATTAGGGGGTAGTACATATAATATAGGTGGGCGGCGGTGTAGGGGGCTCACATTAGGGGGTAATATAGTTTAAATAGGTGGCAGCGGTGTAGGGGGATCATATTAGGGGGGTAATATAGTTTAAATAGGTGGCGGCGGTGTAGGGGGATCATATTAGGGGGTAACATAGTTAATGTAGGTGGCGGAGGGGTAGGGGGCTCACATTAGGGGGTAAAACATTTAATGTAGCTAGCGGCGGTGTAGGGGGGTCAGATTATGGGGTAATATAGATAATGTAGCTGGCGGCGGGGTCCAGAAGCGGCGGTTTAGGGGTTAATATATTTATTGTTAGGAGTGAGAGGGGGATTGATAGAGGGGTATACGTGTCGGGCTATGTTTGGGATGCGTGTTAGACAGTATGGGTTATTTTATAACTTAGTCAGTTTTTTTGTGCGGCGGCAGTTTCTAAAGTGCCGTAAGTCACTGGCGAGTCCAGAAATTTGTACTTACGCAGATTTCTGGACATCGCTAGTTTGTCAGACATACGGCACTTTAGCAAATGCTGGCGCCGTATATGAGATAGCTCGAGTTGCGAGCTGAAACTACGGGCGGCGCAGGTTTCCAAGCTTGCGCAGAAACCTGCACCGTATATCGGATCGGGCCCCAGATGTCTGTAATAAACTGCAATTCATTCAGAACTAATTTGTTAAACATTTTAAAAATCAATACAGATATATATTTAATTCACATCATAGTTGTGCTATGCTTAGACATATCTCCAAGACTTATATATATATATTGGTATATTCAATCCAATCCTTAGTATCTGTTACATATATCTTCAAATTACAGATATAAGTTAAATTTAAAATTTAAAGTTTTTCACATGCCTTTAATACAGACGTAAGTCTGGGTTTTGTACATTGAATTCAGTGTGTATTCATTTGCACTGAAATGTGAGGGATTTTTAAATTTGCTTGTCATCCTGGGATCTTTCCCAAACTGCAGACTTCCTCATCTTCCTCATTGCAGGGGCACTCTGATCCAGATAATTTTATTACACATAAAAGTTAGAAGTTAATTTCATGGAAGTTCAAATCTGAGAATACAATGTGATAAGGTCCCTTCGCAGTGACCTCATCTCATTTTGAGACAACTGTCTTCTCTTTCAGATAACTTGATTAGTGATGTGTATCCATCAGCAGGCAGTCCTGAGTTAAAAAGTCTGATTTCAGGTCCTTAATGAAACTTACACTAGCCAGATTTATACATCCAAGGAATATTTCATGTAAATTAAATATTAACTTATAATATATATATATATATATATATATAATATAATATATATATATATACAGGTAGCCCTCCGTTTACACCGTGGTTAGGTTCCAGAAGGAATGGTTGTAAATCGAAACCGTTGTAAATTGAAACCCAGTTTATAATGTAAGTCAATGGGAAGTGAGGGAGTTAGGTTCCAGGCCCCTCTCAAAATTGGCACAAGTAACACCTAATACATTATGTTTAAAGCTTTGAAATGAAGACTTTAAATGCTAAACAGCATTATAAACCTAATCACACAACACAGAATATATAATTAAACTTAGTTAAATGAACAAAAACATTTGCTAAACAGCATTATAAACCTAATAAAATAATCACACAACAGACTTTACTTGCATTTTTCTGCAAACAGTTCTTTCTATGCATTCCAATTTGGACTGATTTATAGAAAGGAAGATCTTGTTCCTTTGCAAGCTGCTCATTAGCTCAGGTCTGGTTAATCTGATTAATTTCAGCTTGCTTGGCTTGCATATCTTTGCTGCAACACAAGCGGACAGCTCCACCTACTGGCTATTTTAATCAATGCACTGCTTCTCAATAGCAGTCACATGACTGAAAAAAAAAGGTTGTTATTCTGAAACGGGGCAAATTGAACCGTTGTAAACCGAGGGCCACCTGTATATATATATATATTTGGCAGTGTCATCCCCATTTACCTGACATCTCACAAATACACAATGACATTCAAAAGCTTATTTTGAGAGCAATGGAATTTCAAACCTTTGAATTTATATCAATGATAGTTACTGTATTATTAGGAAGGCAGAGACACTCAGCTTTAAGATTAATGCAAATCTCTTTTGAAAGGGGTCTCCTAATATTATGATAAATATAATCAGCCACCTCTACAAGTGTCAGCACTCTAAGGATCTAATTCTATGGTGTTTAATAATGGGTTTTTTAAAGAGTCTAGAAAAAATAGTTATATTTTAAATATTCACTAAAGTCAGAATCAAAGAAATCAGAGAAGATTTCTTGAGCAATTTGAAAAATGTTCAATATCATAAAAATCCCTGTATAAGGAAAAAGGGTTATAATGAAAATTCTTATGCGCCAATACATTTGCAGAGGCTGATCTTTTAAAGTGAATAAATATGAGCACAGTTGTCCTGATATTCAGTAGTGCCATTGGGTATCCCTATAAATATCTGAAGTGGCGCACCCTGACAATTTTCCAATTTAGATAGACACATTGGGTGAGCCAATAACATGAGCTGTATAAGTGCAGCAACCAATCAGCAGCTACTGAGAACAAAACAAATTAAATAATAGAAGCAAATTGGAACGTTGTTTTAAAATCACATGTTCTAGCAAGGAAGTAAAAAAAAGGTAATTTTATTTTTAATTTATTTCTTTTTTACCCATAAAGAGCTATATTATGAGTGGATCACAAATCAGCACTCCTTCTCTTGCATTAACTCCAATAGTAGGATGTTTTTTTGTGCACATCGGGTTGCGCTCGTATTACAAGTTGAAAGTAAAAAGTTTTTGTGTGAGTGTAAAGCGTAAAGCCAAATTATTGCAACCACATTAACTTCTCCCATTGAAGCCAATAGAGAGTGAAAAATAAAAAAAAATATCTAACACCCATACTCGCTCGCTAACCTGACTGCGTATATTCAAGAGCGCTAAACTGGACATTAAATATTAATATTTAACATTCCAATTTCTTCACATAGCAGAATATGATCTATTTATTCTTAAATACATATTTCTATATGTATCTATATATACCTATACATATAAATCTATACCTATAGATATATAGGTATAGATATGTATTTTCCATGAACAGTATAAGATATATAAAAATATATATTTAAGAATAAAAATAACCTTATTTTCTATGTGAAGAACATAGGAATGTAAAATAAAACATGATGCGCAATACACATAGCCTAGATTTAGAATTCTGCGTTAGCCGTCCAAACCAGCGTTAGGTGGTCCTAACGCTGGTTTTTACCGCCCGCTGGTATTTAGAGTCAGTCAGGAAAGGGTCTAACGCTCAATTTCCAGCCGAGACTTTTCCATACCGTAGATCCCCTTACGTCAATGGCGTATCCTATCTTTTCAATGGGATCTTTCTAACGCTGGTATTTAGAGTCTTGGCTGAAGTGAGCGTTAGAACTCTAACGACAAAACTCCAGCCACAGAAAAAAGTCAGGAGTTAAGAGCTTTCTGGGCTAACGCCGGTTCATAAAGCTCTTAACTACTGTGCTCTAAAGTACACTAACACCCATAAACTACCTATGTACCCCTAAACCGAGGTCCCCCCACATCGCCGCCACTATAATAAAAAATTTTAACCCCTAATCTGCCGACCGCACACCACCGCAACCTACATTATCCCTATGTACCCCTAATCTGCTGCCCCTAACATCGCCGACCCCTATATTATATTTATTACCCCCAAATCTGCCCCCCCCCAACGTCGCCGCTACCTTACCTACACTTATTAACCCCTAATCTGCCGACCGGACCTCGCCGCCACTATAATAAATGTATTAACCCCTAAACCGCCTCACGTCCTCGCCTCAAAAACCCTATAATAAATAGTATTAACCCCTAATCTGCTATCCCTAACATCGCCGACACCTAACTTCAAGTATTAATCCCTAATCTGCCGACCGGACCTCGCCGCTACTATAATAAATGTATTAACCCCTAAAGCTAAGTCTAACCCTAACCCTAACACCCCCCTAAGTTAAATATAATTTATATCTAATGAAATAAATTAACTCTTATTAAATAAATTAATCCTATTTAAAGCTAAATACTTACCTGTAAAATAAACCCTAATATAGCTACAATATAAATAATAATTACATTGTAGCTATTTTAGGATTTATATTTATTTTACAGGCAACTTTGTATTTATTTTAACTAGGTACAATAGCTATTAATCAGATTGAGCTCGCATTCTATTGGCTGATCGGAACAGCCAATAGAATGCAAGCTCAATCTGATTGGCTGATTGGATCAGCCAATCGGATTGAACTTGAATCTGATTGGCTGATTCAATCAGCCAATCAGATTTTTCCTACCTTAATTCCGATTGGCTGATAGAATCCTATCAGCCAATTGGAATTCGAGGGACGCCATCTTGGATGACGTCCCTTAAAGGAACCTTCATTTGTCGGGAGTCGCCGGAAGAAGAGGATGGCTCCGCGTCGGCTGCTTCAAGATGGTCCCGCTCCGCGCCGGAAGGATGAAGATAGAAGACGCCGCCTAGAAGACGATGTCCGGATTACCTCTTCTTGCTGGATAGGATGAAGACTTCAGAGCCTCTTCTGCACCTCTTCTTGCCGGATAGGATGAAGACTTTGGAGCCTCTTCTGGATGGATCGTGATACCCGGTGTGGTGAAGATAAGGTAGGGAGATCTTCAGGGGCTTAGTGTTAGGTTTTTTAAGGGGGGGTTTGGGTTAGATTAGGGGTATGTGGGGGGTGGGTTGTAATGTTGGGGGGGGGTATTGTATGTTTTTTACAGGCAAAAGAGCTGAATTATTTGGGGCATGTCCCGTAAAAGGCCATTTTAAGGACTGGTAAGGTAAAAGAGCTGTAAACTTTTTATTTTAGAATAGGGTAGGGCATTTTATTTATTTTGGGGGGCTTTTTTTATTTTTTTAGGGGGCTTATATTAGGTGTAATTAGTTTAAAATTCTTGTATTTTTTTTTATTTTTTGTAATTTAGTGTTTTTTTTTTGTAATTTAGTTTAGTTGATTTAATTGTAGATAATTGTAGGTAGTTTATTTAATTAATTTATTGATAGTGTAGTGTTAGGTTTAATTGTAACTTAGGTTAGGATTTATTTTACAGGTAATTTTGTAATTATTTTAACTAGGTAGCTATTAAATAGTTATTAACTATTTAATAGCTATTGTACCTAGTTAAAATAAATACAAAGTTGCCTGTAAAATAAATATAAATCCTAAAATAGCTACAATGTAATTAATATTTATATTGTAGCTATATTAGGGTTTATTTTACAGGTAAGTATTTAGCTTTAAATAGGATTAATTTATTTAATAAGATTTATTTTATTTCGTTAGATTTAAATTATATTTAACTTAGGGGGGTTTTAGGGTTAGGGTTAGACTTAGCTTTAGGGGTTAATACATTTATTAGAGCAGTGGTGAGGTCCGGTCGGCAGATTAGGGGTTAATAAGTGTAGGTAAGGTAGCGGCGATGTTTGGGGCGGCAGATTAGGGGTTAATAAACATAATATAGGGGTTGGCGATGTTAGGGGCAGCAGATTAGGGGTACATAGCTATAATGTAGGTTGCGGCGGTGTCCGGAGCAGCAGATTAGGGGTTAAAAGTGTAATGCAGGGGTCAGCGATAGCGGGGGCGGCAGATTAGGGGTTAATAAGTGTAAGGTTAGGGGTGTTTAGACTCGGGGTTCATGTTAGGGTGTTAGGTGCAGACTTAGGAAGTGTTTCCCCATAGGAAACAATGGGGCTGCGTTAGGAGCTGAACGCTGCTTTTTTTGCAGGTGTTAGGTTTTTTTTCAGCTCAAGCTGCCCCATTGTTTCCTATGGGGAAATCATGCACGAGCACGTTTTTGAAGCTGGCCGCGTCCGTAAGCAACGCTGGTATTGAGAATTGAAGTGGCGGTAAATATGCCTGTACGCTCCCTTTTTGGAGCCTAATGCAGCCCTTCAGAGAACTCTAAATACCAGCGTTGTTTAAAAGGTACGGGGGGAAAAAAAACACGCGTAGCTAACGCACCCCTTCTAACGCAAAACTCTAAATCTAGGTGATATTTTACACTCCTATGCTCAATTTGTAAGAGGTGTTCTCGTATTCTGTCTCTTAGAGATCTGGACGTTTGTCCAAAGTATTGCAATTTGCAAGAAAATTGGATACATTAAATTAAATTTTTATCAGTGCATCTTATTATTTCTTTTATTTTAGTGTAATACCCTGTACTATGTGATCTAATTTCTTTATTTTTAGTGCTGTGTTGACAAGCTTTGCATGTATTACAGGGATAGAAGCCTGTTATTTTCTCGCCCCAGAGATCGATATCATGAGTGGATTTTAAGTTAGTGCCCTTGTATTCACTGGGGGAAAGAAAGTTTTTAAAATTTGCCAAAACCTACCTGAGGAAGCCAAAATCCTTTTGGGAGAATGTGCTGTGGACAGACTAAACAAAATTACAGCTTTTTGGTAAAGCCCATCATTCTATTGTTTACAGAAAAAGAAATGAGGCTTGTAAAGAAAAGAATTCAGTCCCTACAGTCAAACATGGTAGAGGTTCATTGATGTTTTTGGGTTGCTTTGTTGCTTCAGGCACTTGACTGTGTGCATGGCATTTTGAAATCTGAAGACTACCAAAGAATTCTGGGTCCAGTGTCAGAAAGTTGGATCTCCGTCAGAGGTCATGGGTCTTACAGCAGGACAATGACCCAAAGCACACGTCAAACAGCACCCAGAAATGGTTTAAGACAAAGCACTAGAGAGTACTGAACTGGCCAGCAATGAGTCCAGATCTCAATCCCAGCATAGAGCACCTGTGGAGAGATTTCAAAACAGCAGTTGGGAAAAGGAACTCTTCCAATCTGAGAGACCTGAAGCAGTTGGTGAAAGAAGAGTGGTCCAAAATTCCAGTAGAGAGGTGTAAGTAACTCATTGGTGGTTACAGGAAACGATTGACTTCAGTGATTTTTTCCAAGGGGTTTGCTACCAAATATTAAATTGAGGGTCCCAATAATTTTGTCCAGTCCATTTTTGGAGTTTTGCATGGAATGTGTCAGATTTGGCTTTTTTTCTCCACTTTCTTGTGTCATACCAATACTAACATAAGAAATAAACATGAGAATGCCTAAACAATTGTAATTGCAACAATTTTCTGGGTGAAGTGGTGCATTATCTGACAGAAATGCAGGGGTGTCAATATTTTTGGCCATGACTGTATATATAGTGCAAAATCTGGTATCACAAGTCAATGGCAAAATAATTTTACTAGAGAATGTTGGCATAGCTAAAAATATAGTTTAAAACTTTGTGAAGAACTCCGGGGGGCGGAGCTAGGCGTCAAGCTGGAAAGACGTGTTTAGAGAGGGCTCTCTGCTAAACTCTTAGATATTTGGCAAAACTCAAATTTATTGGCTATATAACCTGTCCCTTAAGGTTTGGGACACTATTTACTCATTGCAGACCCTTATAGTGGTTCGAGTGACACATAAGAAGCTGGGACTCCTCTATTGCGCCCGCATTGTTTGAAGCCTATGGGACTACTCCACGGTACTGCATAACGGACACTGCTGCATATTGGTCACTAACCTCATTGACTCCAGCCGAGGTTGCGAAGTACTTTGGACTTGTCATCACTGCTGTCCTGAGGGTCAGGGCTCTGCTCCGGTACAGCAGTTCACTATCAGAGATCGGGCAGCGCGAGGAGACTTGTGATCACTTACCGTCAGGAAGTTTATTTCTCAATCGGACCTGCACTTTAATTGTTTACTCACCTGGAGGCATAACCCGATTCCAATCGGGACCTTGAATAGGACCGGGGACAGCCTAAGAAATTATAGTGCGCCATACCTCCTTTGGCCCGAATCCCCGCCATCTTGGGAACAGACTTTCCGGCATTGCTGAGAGATCCCAGCAGTGAAGTACAAGTGCCCTGCCTGGATACCTCATAGGGAACGGGTAAGACCAGCCTATAAATACAGTTATCCCTATTACCCAGAGCCTTGTTCCGCTGGGGGTTGACCTACTCTAATACCCGGCTGTGATTCACAAGCTACTGCCTGTTCTATCATACACAGCAGAATACAGATATATATTTGCAGCCTCACCTCTAACTATCTTGCTGCTTCTCTCTAGCCTTTGACTTTTGGAGTCTATATTAACACTGATAGTTATATCTGGGGCCTACCAATACCCACTAGCCCTTACACTGCACTGGGCCTCAACTTATCAGACTGAGTTTGCAACCTAATTTAGAAATGTTCTGCTAACTGCATCACCTGTGGGGAGGGGAAGATTGCAGGTCCCTGGACCCTTATTTATGCATATTGCACTGACTTATTTCTCCAACTTAGTCTGCTCTCTTTGTTTTTGTTATTACTTAGCTTTGTTCATCTATTGTGCCCCTCAACTTTGCATTAATGGCACAGTCCAATAAAAGGAAACCTAAGTTACCTACAGGTCCCAAAAGGACAGTGGCGGACCACTTTAACCCTATCTCACCGTCCAATAATGAAGATTCACAAGACAGCTCTATTATCTCTGCACCTATGACAGACATGGTGGCCACTACTCTCTGGGCCCTTCAAGATGCTGCCCCAGCAACTGTGACACCCACATTTATATTAACATCATTGCAATCTCTGCTCGAGGCACACCATTCTTCCTTTCAAACCCAGATAACTGCCTCACTGGCGGATCTGTGATGAGATCTAACATCTACATAAGAACATTTGTATTCTGTAGAAAGGAAGCAAGAAGATTTGGTAGTAGAGCAAGAAAATGTTCTTTCGTACGCCCAAAGTTTGGCGGAGCAACTTGCTATGTTAGAAAACAAAGTGGTGGATGCTGAGGACCGATCCCGCCGTAATAATTTATGCCTGCGGGGAATCCCTGAGAGTGTGGCCCCGAATGACCTGATTACATATCTGTCTGAGTTCTATAATCACATTGCACCACCTTCTAATCCGAGTGAGGGGCTCATCGACAGAGCACACAGAGCTCTACACCCTAGAAGCTTAGCCACTGACAAACCAAGGGATATTATTGTGAGGTTACACTTTTACACCTACAAGGAGCGATTGGTTAGAGCCTCCTTGGCCAAACCTACATTGCCTGATCAGTTTAAGGATGTCAACATATTTGCAGATTTATCCCACCACACTCTTCAGCAACGGAAGTCATTTGGAGACTTTACTAAATTTCTTACAGTTCAAAATATAAAGTATAGATGGGGTCATCCGACCAGACTTTTTGTTCTAAAAGACAATAAACAGTATATTGTCACCACATTGGAGCAGAGTCAGGGTCTTTTGAAGTTATGGAGTTCTGCTCCACCACACCGTACTCCATCTCACAGCTCACTGGATCCACTGGTTCCACAATGGGACCCACTCCCACAAAGACACTCCAAAGACTCTGCCAACCTGAGCCAAGCTTAAGAGGAGGATGACGGATGAACATGGTGGATGGGGAGTGTGGGGTATTCACATTCGTCTGTCTCCTAACTTAGGACTATAAGGTATTTTTTGATCAGCAGAGTCTTTTGGCTCCCTGTTCTTTAAGGTAATAACTACATGAATCAGTGTAAGTGTGTTTTCTCTCTTTTTTTATGTTTAGTCATGGTTTAGTGATATACAGGTAACTTTATGATGCTGTTGCTATGTCTTCCCTTACTATGAGGTTTTGAGCCTAAGCGAGGAAAAATGTATGTTTAAAATTTATTATTGCACTATTGTGGTTTATTATTGGTTTTCTTACCTCAAATACAAAGTTATATATATTGCTGATTTTACCTGTTTTGTAATTGGTTCATATGCTGTACACTGAGAGTTATAATGTATACGGTACTTCTGTAAGGTATAATGTCACTTGTCTTTTTATTATAATGTTCTTTTTGTTCGTTCCAAAATGGGTTCCTATGCAGTACATAGTGGTCTACTGGGTCAAGGTATAATTTTGTCTTAAAGGTTCACTTGCTATTCCTGTCCCAATTAATATTGCTATGGGGATGTACTGTAGATATTCCTGTCACTAACACCACTTTCACAACCAGTTTACTCCCCCCCCCCCTTTTTTTTTTTTTTTTTCTCTCTGGTTTAGCGATATACATGCTTGCATATGATCTCTTCCTGGGTTGCTCCTTTATCCTCCGCTACAAAGTTACATATATTGTTGGTTTTGTCTGTTCTATAACTGGTTCATATGCTGTACACTACAGTATGAATTGTAATGTATATGTCATTTTTGTAAGGTAGAATGTCATCCATACTATTATACCGCCAACCTTGATTGTTCTACAATGGGTTTATATGCTGCACACAATGATGTAAAGGGTTGAGGTATAATTTTGTCTTACAGATTTATTTACTACCTCTGTACCAATTACTATTGGTATAAGGATGGCCTACAACCCCTCTTATCACTAACACAATTCTCACAGCCAGTTTCTCTTTTTTTTTTTTTTTTTCTCCCCGGGTCCAGGGATTATGCCTCTCCCCTCCTCTCTTCTTTCTTTTCTCTTTTTCTTTCTCGAGGTTTCTTCTTATTCCTCTTTCTCGCTAACTCTTTCCTTTTCCTCCGGTCCTCCTCCATTCTACTCTCCCCATGCATAATTGAAAAATACTGTTGCTTGGTAGCACTGGCTACCCCCCCCCATTTAATGAACTCTGAAATTGTGTTTCAGGGGCTACATACGCGGTTTATCTTTCATATATACCGCATTTATTTGTCTTCTGTATTGTTCATACCATTGTTTTTGAGACTGTGTTGAGTGTTCTCGACAATTTTTTTTTGTTTTGTTTTCCTCTCCCTCACTTCCTCCCTCTTTCCTTTAAATCCCCCTCCCTACCCATTCACCCTCTTTCCCTCTAAGACTTTTCAATAAGAGAAGGTAATAGAAGGAAGTTATGCCATATTGTTGCGTAACTCATAATGTAAGGGGGCTCAACTCCCTGACCAAACGCAGCATCTTCCTCCGTTCCTTAGCTAAATCCAGAGCCCATCTGGCTTTCATCCAGGAAACTCACTGGGTGAAGGGTACAAAGATACCTATTCAATCTAAATTGTTCCCGGTGGTTGAGACTGCTAGCTTTTCCCAGAAATCTAGAGGAACAGCTATTCTCATACACAATGTCATCTCCTATGAGAACATCCTTATTGAGTCAGATCCTCAGGGTAGATACCTAATTCTTATCTGTAAGTTGGATGGCGTTATCTATACATTGGCTTCTTATTATGGGCCTAATAAACAACATATCCGATCACTGCGTAAATTTCTCCAGAATTTGGAGGTATTGCGTCAAGGTCTTTTGCTGCTCGCCGGAGACTTCAATATTGTTTGGGACCCCCGTCTGGATAGGCGGTCAGATATGACTCGTAAACTACCTGCAACTGAACTTTCACATAAATTCCGAAACCTGATATACCAGTTCAACCTGTTTGATATTTGGCGTGCCCTTAACATCTCGGCCCAAGACTACACCTACTTCTCCTCGGTACACCGTTCATATTCGCGGATAGATTTCTTCTTCTGTGATCCAGGTCTCCTAGATAATGTGACTCGCGCCTGGATTCCACAATGTTCATGGTCAGACCATGATCCTGTCCATATTACTTAACGCTCGTCAACGGAGTTACAACGCTCCTCAACGTGGCGGTTACTCCCCCATTTATTTACATCTCCTGGAACTGAGGCATCCATTGCCAAAGATCTTACGGAGTTCTTGTTACTGAACGATACCGGTGAAGTGGAGGATTTCACTTTATGGGCTACGTTGAAGGCGTATATTCGAGGTTCATTTCTAAAAATAGCAGTAGCGGAGAAGAAGCGTAAAGAGGAAACTATGGCACAGCTTCTTATGAATCTTCGTAAGATTTCAGACGAACATAAAGCTAACCTAACTGCCACGCTAACTGAACAACTAGCGGACCTTAAGGCGCGGATAGTCCGATTAGAAAATGAGAGATCAGCAGTGAGGCTTCTTAGACTTAAATAAATGTATTACCATAAAGGCAATAAAGCAGATAGATTGCTTGCCAGCAAGCTACGACAAAAGACGGCTGCGGCACGTATACCCACGTGGGGAGACAGCACGTTACCATGGCAAAGGACATCGGGAATGCTTTTGCGTCATATTATGCTTCCCTTTATAATTTAAAACAGGATGATGTGCTCCCCCCCCAACTTCCGATGTTATCGATGCCTTTCTTACCACTTTAAACCTTCCCACGGTACCTCGGGATCGATTAGACCTCTTACAAAATCCCATTTCTATGTTAGAGATTAAGGCGGCTATTAAATCTCTCAAAGCTTTTAAATCACCTGGGCCTCATGGCTTCTCGGATCTATTTTATAAAAAGTTTCAAACTCAGTTAAAGGGACACTGAACCCAATTTTTTTCTTTTGTAATTCAGAAATAGCATGCAATTTTAAGCAACTTTCTAATTTACTCCTATTTTCAATTTTTCTTTGTTCTCTTTCTATCATTATTTGAAAAAGAAGGCATCTAAGCTTTTTTTGGTTTCAGTACTCTGGACAGCCTTTTTTATTTGTGGATGAATTTATCCATCAATCAGCAAGGACAACCCAGGTTCTTCACCAAAAATGGGCCGGCAACTAAACTTACATTATTGCATTTCAAATAAAGATACCAAGAGAATGAAGAAAATTTGATAATAGGAGTAAATTAGAAAGTTGCTTAAAATTTCATGCTCTGAATCACGGAAGAAAAATGTTGGTTACAGTGTCCCTTTAAGCCCCATTTTGCTGCGCTTCTTTATGCTGGCAAGCTCCCAAGGGGCCTTTCCGGCTGAATTCCTACAAGCTACTATTATCACCCTCCCGAAACAAGGGAAAGACCTGATGCTTTGTGAGAGCTATCGGCCTATCTCGCTGTTGATTCTTGATGTCAAACTATATGCTAAAATTCTGGCAACCCGCCTTAATTCTCTGTTACCTATGTTAATCGAAGTTGATCAGGTAGAGTTTGTTTTGAGACGTCAGGGGCCTGACAATACCAGAAGACTCTTGAATGTCTATTTTGAAGCCCACAGACTGCAGCTGCCCTGCACCACCCTGTCGGATGCCGAAAAGGCTTTTGACAGGGTGGACTGGGGATATATGTTTGCTGTGTTGCGGAAGTTTGGACTCCCGGGACCTTTTATCAAATCTATTGCGGCGCTCTATTATAATCCATCAGCAGTGGTCAAGGGTCTGGTATTTTGCTCTGAACCCTTCTCAATAACAAACGGCATGAGGCAGGGGTGCCCGTTGTCTCCACTTATATTTGCCCTTATAATGGAACCGCTGGCCGAGGCTATTCGTTCTAGCTCTCAGATCAGAGGGGTTGAAATACATCATATAGAACAGAAAGTAGCACTGTTCGCCGATGATTTGACAGTATTTACTTCTGACCCTCTCACTTCCCTACCTCATCTGTTCTCCTTGCTGGAGAGGTTTGCCTCGGTTAGCTATTATAAGCTTAATGTTCTTAAAACAGAGACTTACACTATAAATATCCCGGTTGAAACTCTCCATACACTTAAAAACCAATACAAATTCCTGTGCTCCACATCGCACATTAAACATCTTGGTGTTTGCTTATCTCACAGTATTCCGACTATGATTGATTTAAATTTCACTCCTTTGCTTTCTAATATTGAGAAATCCACTGAAACCTGGAATGTTCCCTCATTATCCTGGCTCGGTCGGATAGCCGCATTTAAAATGAGTCTTCTCCCCAAGTTAACATATCTGTTCCGCTCCCTCCCTATCCCAATCCCCAGGGCCATGATCCACAAATTCCAACAGCTTTGCAATAGATTTATATGGCATAATAAAGTCCCGAGAGTTGCAACTTGTATCTTGCAGCAACCGCTATTGGCAGGAGGGGCGGCTGCTCCTAATATTTTATGATACCATGAAGCCACTAGGCTATCCCAGGTGACTCTATGGGGCTCAACTTTACAGAGCAGATGGGCCGAAATTGAGCAGGCATCTATTCTGATAGGACATGTTCTGAGGGATCTGTTGTGGATCCCCAAACATTCTAGACCGCCTATCCTCTTTGATAACCCTATCATAAAATCGAATCTGAAATTTTGGGACAAGATTCGCAATCTCTCTAACATTGCTCCTCATCCCTCGCCATCCCACTCACTGAGAGGGTTGCTACTATCTCTACCTGAAACTCATCCGAATCTGTGGTTCAGATTGGGATTAACTAAAATAGCAGATCTCTATATGGGAGATAAGCTGCTCACCTTCCAAGGCTTCCTCTGAAAGTACAGCCCACCTCTTATTCTACATTTTGAATTCTGGAGACTGTGCAGTTTTCTCTCATCATGGGGCTTTGATGGAGGCCCCATGAGGGCCAAAACCAGGTGGGAGATGAGATGGGACTCACAGTCTCCTCCTGCAAAGTTGCTGTTTCTTTCATATCTTGTTATTCTGAATCCTCCTATTTCTCTTGTTAAGTGTATCCAGTCCATGGATCATCCATTACTTATGGAATATATTCTCCTTCCCAACAGGAAGCTGCAAGAGTCCACCCACAGCAAAGCTGCTATATAGCTCCTCCCCTAACTGCCATATTCAGTCATTCTCTTGCAAGCCTCAACATAGATAGGAGGTCGTGAGAGTCTGTGGTGCTTTCTACTTAGTTTATTCTTCAATCAAAAGTTTGTTATTTTTAAATGGCACCGGAGTGTGCTGTTTATCTCAGGCAGTATTTGGAAGAAGAATCTGCCTGCGTTTTTCTATGATCTTAGCAGACGTAACTAAGATCCATTTGCTGTTCTCACACATTCTGAGGAGTGAGGTACTTCAGAGGGGGAATGGCGTGCAGGTTTTCCTGCAGATAAGGTATGTGCTGTAAAATATTTTTCTAGGAATGGAATTGACTAAGAAAATACTGCTGATACCGAAGTAATGTAAGTAAAGCCTTAAATGCAGCGATAGCGACTGGTATCAGGCTTATTAATAGAGATACATACTCTTGTTTGCTGGCATGTTTAATAGTTTTTTAACATATGTTTGGTGATAAAACTTATTGGGGCCTAAGTTTTTTCCACATGGCTGGCTTAAATTTTGCATAGAAACAGTTAACTGAAGCTTCCCACTGTTGGCTGTGGCAGTTTGTTGTGTCTGTTTTTAAAAACGTCTATGTCGTTTTTTTTTTATCTGTTTTTTGCATTAAGGGGTTAATCATCCATTTGCAAGTGGGTGCAATGCTCTGTTACCTTATTACATGTACTGTAAAAATTTTGTTTGTTTTACTGCCTTTTTTTCACTGTTTTTCAAATTTTGACAAAATTTGTTTCTCTTAAAGGCACAGTAACGTTTTATATATTTGCTTGTTAACTTAATTTAAAGTGTTTTCCAAGCTTACTAGTCTCATTATTAGTCTGTTCTAACATGTCTGACATAGAGGAAGCTCTGTGTTCATTATGTTTTAAAGCCATGGTGGAACCCCATCTTAGAATGTGTACCAGATGTACTGATTTCATGTTAAACAATAAAGATCATTTTTTGTCTTTAAAAACATTATCACCAGAGGATTCTGTCGTGGGGGTAGTTATGCCGACTAACTCTCCCCACGTGTCAGACCTTTTGACTCCCGCTTTAGGGACTCACGCTCAAATGGCGCCAAGTACATCAAGGGCACCCATAGCGTTTCTTTTACCAGGGGATTCTGTCGAGGGGAAAGTTATGCCGACTAACTCTCCCCACGTGTCAGACCCTTCGACTCCCGCTTCAGGGACTCACGCTCAAATGGCGCCAAGTACATCAAGGGCGCCCATAGCGTTTATTTTACAATACATGGCAAAGGTGGTGAATAATATTCTGGCAGCAGTATTAGTCAGACTACCTGAAATTAAAGGAAAGCAGTTAGCTCTGGGGGTAGATACAGAGCATACAGACGCTTTTAGAACCATGTATGATACTACCTCACAATATGCTTAGTCTGTGGGTGATTTTTTTTTTTTTTGACTCAGGGAAGATGATTTAACCTGATTCTGATATTTCTACATTTAAAATTTATGCTTGAGAACCTCCACTTGTTGCTCAGGGAGGCTTTGGCTGCTCTGAATGAATGTGTACAATCGCAGGGCCAGAGAAATTGTGTAGACTGGATAAATAATATGCAGTGCCGGTGTGTACTGATGTTTTTCCAATACCTAAAGAGGTTTACTAAAAAATTTTTAATAAGGAATGGGATAGACCAGGTGTGCCGTTCTCTTCCCCTCCTATTTTTTAGAAGAATGTTTTCTAATAGTTACCACCACACGGGACTTCTGGCAGACAGTTCCTAAGGTGGAGAGAAGAGTTTCTACTCTAGCTAAGCGTACCACTACCTCTGACGAGGACAGTTGTGCTTTTTAGATCCAATGGATAAAAAATGTTTATTCAACAGGGTTTTATCCTGCAGCCCCTTGCATACATTGCTTCTGTCACTGCTGCTGCGGCGTTCTGGGTTGAGTCTCTTGATGAGGCTTTACAGTTAAGCGACTCCATTGGATGAATATATTTGACAAGCTTATGCTAGCCAATTCCTTTGTTTTCTGATGCCTTGTTCATTTGACTAGACTAACGGCTAAGAATTCTGTTTTTTACTATACTGGCGCGCAGAGCGCTATGGCTTATATCATGGTCAGCTGTCGTGACTTTAATAAATAAGCTACTTAACTTCCCTTCAAGGGGCAGACCCTATTCGGGCCTGGTTTGAAGGAGATTATTGCTTATATCACTGGAGGAAAAGGTCATGCCCTTCCTCAGGATAGGTCCAAATCAAGGGCCAAAAAAAAAAAAAAGAAAAGGTCTAATTTTCGTGCCTTTTAAAAACTTCAGGGCAGGTGTGGCATCCTCTTCCTCTAAGGCAAAACAAGAGGGAATTTTTGCTCAGTCCAAGGCGGTCTGGAGACAATCGGACCTGGAACAAAGATAAGCAGGCCAAGGAGCCTGCTGCTGCCTCTAAGGCAGCATGAAGGAACGGACCCCTATCCGGTAACGGATCCTATAGGGGGCAGACTTTCATTCTTCGCCCAGGCGTGGGAAAGAGATGCCCAGGATCCCTAGGCATTGGAATTTATATCCCAGAGATATCTTCTGGATTTCAAAGATTCCCCTCCCAAAAAAGGGGAGATTTCGCCTTTCACAATTATCTGCAAACCAGATAAAGAAGGAGGCATTCTTACATTGTGTACGAGATCCATCCAGTTCCAAGAGAGGAACAGGGACAGTTTTTACTCAAATCTGTTTGTGGTTCCCAAGGAGAGGGAACCTTCAGACCTATTTTGGATCTAAAGATCTTAAACAAATTCCTCAGAATTCCGTCATTTAAGATGGAAACTATTCGTACCATCTTAACTATGATCCAGGAGAGTCAATAGAGGACTACAATGGATTTGAAGGATGCTTATCCTCACATTGTGATGCATAAAGATCACCATCGTTTTTTCAGGTTTGCCTTTCTAGACAGGCATTACCAGTTTGTAGCTCTTTCCTTTGGGATATCTACAGCCCCAAGAATCTTTATGGAGGTTCTGGGGTCGCTTTGGCGGTCGGGGCATAGAAGTGGCCCCTTATTTAGACGACATCCTGATACAGGCGTCAAACATCCAAATTGCCCAGTCTCATACGGACGTAGTACTGGCATTTCTGAGATCACATGGGTGGAAAGTGAACAAGGAAAGAGTTCTCTATCCCCAATCTCAAGGGTTTCCCTCCTAGGGACTCTGATAGATTCTGTAGAAATGAAAATTTACCTGACGGAGTCCAGGTTGTCAAAGTTTCTAAATTTCTGCCGTGTTTTTTTCATCCCATCCGCGCCCTTCGGTGGCTCAGTACATGAATGAAATCGGCTTAATGGTAGCGGCAAGGGACATAGTACCGTTTGCACGTCTACATTTCAGACCGCTGCAACTATGCATGCTCAGTCAGAGGAACGGGGATTACACAGATTTGTCCCCCTGTTAAACCTGGACCAAGAGACCAGAGATTCTCTTCTCTGGTGACTATGTCGGGTCCATCTGTCCAAGGGTATGACCTTCCGCAGGTCAGATGGGACAATTGTTACAATAGATGCCAGCCTTTTAGGTTGGGATGCAGTCTGGAACTCCCTGAAGGCTCAGGGATAGTGGACTTAGGAGGAGACCCTCCTTCTAATAAATATTCTGGAACTGGGAGTGATATTCCATGCTCTTCAGACTTGGCCTCAGTTAGCAACTCTGAGGTACATCATACTCAGTCGGACAATATACACGACTGTGGCTTACATCAGCCATCAAGGGGGAACAGAAGTTCCTTAGCGATGTTAGAAGTCTTACAATAATTCACTGGACAGAGACTCACTCTTGTCTATCAGCTATCCATATCCCAGGTGTTGAGAACTGGGAGGTGGATTTTCTAAGTCGTCAGACTTTTCTTCCGGGGGAGTGGGATTTCCTCCGGAGGTCAAGACCAAGCAGGAGAGGGCTTTGGTGTTTTTGACAGCGCCTGCGTAGCCACGCAGGACCTGGTATGCAGATCTGGTGGACATGTCATCCTTTCCATCACAGTCTCTGCTTCTGAGACAGGTCCCTCTACCTCAGGGTCCTTTCAACAATCTAAATAGAATCAATCTGAGATGGACTGCCTGGAGACTGAACGCTTGATGTTATCAAAGCATGGCTTCTCCGAGTCAGTCATTGATACCTTAATACAGACATGAAAGCCTGTCTCTAGGAAAATTGAACATAGATATGGTGTAAATATCTGATTGTTATGAATCCAAGGGTTACTCATGGAGTAAAGTCTGGATTCCCAGGATATTATCTTTTCTCCAAGATGTTTTTGAGAAAAGGGTTGTCAGCTAATTCCTTAAAAGGGGACAGATTTTTACTCTGTCTATTTTTTTGCACAAGCGTCTGGCAGGTATTCTAGACGTTCAGGCATTTGGGGCTCCATGTACTAAGCAGTCAGCGAGCTACCCGCAACAAATCTCGCGTCAAAACTCGCAAACTGATATGTACAAAGTCGTCAACTATGTTCAAACTCGCATCTTTAAAATTGCGAGCGTACTTATCCGCCAAACCTCGCTACCTCTCCATTTTTCACTGTAATTAGACACATTTGACCACCAACTCGCCAAAAACGAATGTACTAAAAAATCTATTTGTCCGCTCGCTACAATTTCCGCTCCCACCTCGTTATTTTTGCCTCGCCACCTTTTAGGTGGCGGGCAAGGTACAAAACAATAGGAAAGTCAATCTAGACGCCAGTCTAGACATATATAAAAGGCAGTAATATCAGCATTGTACAGCATAACTGGCGTCTAATTTGTCTCTCATTTCCATGTACATAAATTGCGCCAAATTTGTCGACTGTAATTAAAGAGTAATCTATATTTTAAATTTGTATTGTATAGTTGTCAATCTTTATAATTATTTTTATATTAATATTTATATATTATCAGATCCAGATGAAGCCATATCCAAATTGTAAATAAATATTACAAAAATAACGCTCTGTTATCACTCTTCAAAAAATTTAGAACAATAATAAAGTTGTTTAGATAAGTTGAACTTTTATAGGAGCAAAATTCTATTCCCGCGACTACTATGATGTTCGTGACACCTTGCATGTCACGTGTTAATAATTGGCCAGACAATTCAACTGAAAGTTAAAAGTACATCAGCTTAGTCGCGGCGAGCGAGACGTCAAATTTATCAATAATCCGCCACTGCTCGCGGCGGGCTAGACTTGTCTATTTATTGGGGGATTATTAGTACATAGTGACAGCGGACACCATTTCGCCCGCGGCGAGTAACGGCGAGTTTATCCGCGTCTAAAATGACGGATGAATTGACGGCTTAGTACATGGAGCCCTTGGTCAGGCTTTGGTTAGATCCAAGCCTGTGTTTAAAACTGTTGCTCCGCCATGGAGCTTAAACCTGATTCTTAAGGTTCTTCAAGAAGTTCCGTTTGAACCTTTTTTGTTCCATAGATATCAATCTTTATCTTGGAAAGTTCCTTTTGGGTAGCTAATTCCTCGACTCGTAGAGTCTCCAAGTTATCTGTGTTACAATGTGATTCTCCTTATCTGGTCCTTCGTACGGATAAGGTAGTCCTGCGTACCAACCTGGGTTTTTTCCTAAGGTGGTATCTAACAAGTACATCACTCAAGAGATAGTTGTTCCATGCTTGTATCCTAATCCTTCCTCAAAGAAGGAACATCTATTACACAATATTGGACGTGGTTTGTGCTTTAAAGTTTTACTTACAAGCTACTACAGTTTTCATCAAACGTTCACCTTGTTTGTTGTCTATTCTGGACAGAGGAGAGGTCAAAAGACTTCAGCAGCTTCTCTGTCTTTTTGGTTAAAAAGCATAATTCATTTAGCTTATGAGACTGCTGGACAGCAGCCTCCTGAAGGGATTACAGCTCATTCTACTAGAGCTGTGGTTTTCACTTGGGCCTTTTTTAAATGTGGCTTCTGTTGAACAGATTTACAAGACGGAGTCTTGGTCTGCGCTTCATACTTTTCAAATTTAACAAATTTGATACCTTGCTTCTTCGGAGGCTATTTTTGGGAGAAAGGGTTTTTTACAGGCAGTGGTAACTTCCGTTTAAGTACCTGCCTTGTCCCTCCCATCATCCGTGTACTTTAGCTTTGGTATTGGTATTCCATAAGTAATGGATGATCCGTGGACTGGATACACTTAACAAGAGGAAACATAATTTATGCTTACCTGATAAATTTATTTCTCTTGTAGTGTATCCAGTCCACGGCCCGCCCTGTCACTTTAAGGCAGGTAATTTTTTCATTTGAACTACAGTCACCACTGCACCCTATGGTTTTTCCTTTCTCTGCATGTTTTCGGTCGAATGACTGAATATGGCAGTTAGGGGAGTAGCTATATAGCAGCTTTGCTGTGGGTGGACTCTTGCAGCTTCCTGTTGGGAAGGAGAATATATTCCATAAGTAATGGATGATCCGTGGACTGGATACACTACAAGAGAAATAAATTTATCAGGTAAGCATAAATTATGTTTTTTTATAAATCCTCCCCGATAAAACACTGGGAAACCTCCCTAGCTCTTACACATGAACTACAGCAATGGAGGATCGCAACGCAGCTTACCAAAAAAGCCATACATTGTACAACCTTGTATGAGCTGTTTCTTAAGGTTTTGCTGCAATGGCACATGACGCCTCTCCGCCTATTTAAAATCTCGCCCGTCAACTCCCCCAAGTGTTGGAGAGGATGTGAGGCATTGGGGACCCCCATTAAGCCGCTTTGGCAAAAGGCACTCCAGTATTGCACCTTGAAAGGTATTCAGATACTTAAATCACCAAGCATCTGCCTATTCCACATTCTGCCCACATGCCTGACTTTACCGCAGAAACTATTTTGTATCTACCTATTTCTGGCTGTAAAATTGGCCATAGCCCGGATGTGGCTCCAGCGGGTCTCACCCTCTTGGGAACAAGTGGTTGATATTTTAAGAGATGTAAAGACAATGGAATCATATGTTTCCCATATACATGGATCGGAGGACCTCCAGATTATGATCTGGCAGTATGGCCCAGATTAAATTTAGCTGCGAATCCTACTGCCTCTCTAGTGCTCTCACACTGTAATAATAGCCCTGCTTGTCTCCATCCCCATCCTTTCCCTGATATGAAACCACCCTCCCCTCTACCCTCCCCCTTTTTTTTTTTCTCTTTCTTTTATAACTTGACACCGATATCAAAGGTCATTTTTGTATTTTATATTTCAACATACAATGGTTAATTTATGATGTTGGTAAGAACAGTTATGTCATGATTTTATGTAATATATGTACAATGCTGTTCCACCCAGACAATCGGGACTGAAATTGTCTTTCTATGGAAGATTGGTTCACAGCACTCCCACCTGGATTGGTGGGAAAAGTTTGGAAACTCATGGACAATAGATTGTACAACTCAGCATTTCTTCTTCTAGATATCTCCATTTTTTTCTTTTTCAAATTGTGACACAGCGAGATTATTATGTTATGTGATGATGTTATTCACTTGTTTGTTCTTGCTGTTATTATGGTCATTTATCTAAATAAAAAAACATATTTAAAAAAAAAAAAAAAAACTTTGTGAAGAACTCCACTATTTTTCTTTTTTTTTTTTATTGGAATGATTGACAGGTGACACAAGGCTCATAGGAGGCCGAAGCGATCATCTGGGGTTGTCATGTTCCTTGTTCAAAGGAGAATTGCCTGGTATTTTGGGGCTGGACTGACCTTACTTGGTGGGATCAGACTGATATGCTTCAAGAACGTTTTCCTTTGTGAAAAGCACAATTGGGCTAAAAGAGGCTGCTCCTAGGTGGTAACTCATCATAGAACAAGCTATTGAGCTGTTGTTTGTTCCTGGTAGAGCTCTTCTCCCTTTGTATGAATTAGGCACAAGGTGACATCCTTGTTCAATATTAAAGGGGCATGAAACCCCCCAAAATTGAATTAATCATATAGAGCATGCAGTTTTAATCAACTTTCCAATTTACTTCTAAAGTATTATCTAATTTGCTTCTTTCTCTTTGTGTCCATTACTGAAAAACATACCTACGTAGGCTCGGGAGCATTAGCTAATGTCCTTTGTTAAACAAACTTGGAAGTGATACATTTTTTATGACTGCTGACTAGGTACAAGCAGACATAGTTTTATTTCAAATAGATACACTGTATTACCAGTACTTTTTGGAGTTCAAAAGCACCAATGGATGGTCACATTATAGTAGAAAGATTTTATTGAAGGCTAGTGAATATCTCCTAACATGTGCCGGACTAGTGCTGAGCATTGTTCCCAACAAACTTCACAAATACATTTTGTTACAATATCTTAAAAAGAAGTTTATATCTATCCATGACCTTTTGAAAAAGGTTAAATACCACAAGTGGATAGAAACCTGGCATTCATCACTGCTTGATGTTCACCTACAACACATTTTATTGAAGTAATTGTATCAAGCAATTTCCTTTTAACACTTTCAGATACATTACACTGGGAGAAAATATTAAATATAAGTCATTATATTATATAAAATAATATATATATATATATATATATATATATATATATATATATATATATATATATACACACACACACACATTATTATACTCATATCAATAAAAGATTATAGATATGTTTTTGTTTGGTTTATGCAAAAGAATATGATACTTAACCCTTTGGTTGCTAAGCCATTTCCCACCTGGGTGCTAAGCTGGATTTGAGCTTTTTTTTTTTAATAAAAAAAAAATATATATATATTTTTTTTTTTCTTAGATCCCCAAGACATATATTATAATATTAGGCGATTACCTTTCCAATGGTGGGTCTTGGGGGTCTGTAGCTGCTTAGATGCCTGAGATACAGGCTTCTAAGCAGCATGCCCCCATTTCCCTATATTGTTCATTGAAAATTTTAAATAAAGTTGCGCTGTGACGTCATCACGTCATTCTGCGTGATGTCACCACACGAAATGTGAAGCCCTAGCAATGCCTGTCACTATACAGGCCAGATCGCCAGGGTGGGAGTTTGTGGGAGCCCCCAGATTACCCTCAAGGTGGGTGATTGCTAACGGCTCTGAGCCGTCGTCAGCACCTGACTGGGACAATTTGCGACGGCTCAGAGCTCAGGCAAACAATTCCTTCCGGCAAAGCAAATATCATGAAAAAATTTTTTCTTTTGTTTGTCTAATATTCATAAAGGGTGTGATTCAGAATTGGTTAATACAAATCAGTCTTCTATTTCCTATGTGAAACATTGCAGGGCAGCAGATACGTTGTAGTTTATGCTACTGCTACACACCTGCATCTGCACATTAAACAGATTTTTTTTTTTTTTTTGAAGGGATAAAGCTTGCACACCTATTAGCTGAAGCCAGAGTCAAATGACTGACAAGAAAATTATAGTTATTTATTAGTGTAACTTTTACATTTTAAGCCTTTTTTCATGTAAATAAAGTGCATTTTTTGCATGTATTTGTTTGTTTGTTTTCATAAAGAGCCATTTGTTTATCAATTTGTCATGACTGCAAAAAAACTGAAAAAGTTGTCTTTTTTTTTTTTTTTAAATTAGTCTAATAACTCTATTATAAGAATTTTGTCATCTCAATGAGTTGAGGATTGATTTATTTGAATGCAAACTACAAAACAGCCTGTCAATAATTTAAAAGTGTCTTTAACATATTCCTAGGTTTCTCATTTGTAAGCTTTTACATTGTATCAAGTCATTATGGCCATATACTACATATAAAGGTTTTAAATTATTTCTTCTCTATCTCGTTTCCACACTGTGAGCTTGATTACTTTTTTCGTAAGCGAAAAGTCCGCTAGGATTTTCATTTTTGCACTTTTCGGGTTGCTTTCATATTACAAGTTACAAAAGAACTTATTTTGCGCTTGCGTTAACCCAAACAGTGCAAAAAACCTAACTTACGTTTTTGCGTGCACTTGCATGTATTCCCCCTTAGAGATTAATGGAGAGAAAAAAGTAAAAAGAAACAACACCCGCGATCGTTCAGCCCCCAAGTGTCTAATCTATCTCTATATTCTACAGGCTGTTGTAGCTATAAAGCAACTGTAACATTACAGAAAAACAGATTACATTACCCAAAGCTCACTGTTATTTGTTGTTCTAAGTAAGTGAGACTGGCCTAGTGCCCACGTCACAGCAGGCATTGGTGTTGCCCAATAAACTGCAAATATGCAAATTCCAAATGTTGTTGCAGCTATAAAGAAGCTGTAACATTATAGGAAAATAGTTTTACATTACCCATGGCTCGCTGTTATCTGCAGTTTTCAGTGGGTGCAGCTGGTTGTGCCCAAAAAGGGGCAAGTGATATAACCGAAAAGTTGTGGCTTTATCTTGCTGCTACTCTAAAATTATAGAAATTCTTCACACACAGTTTATTGCTATCTATTGTTTTCTGTGGGCAAAACTGGCCTAGTGCCCACTTTGTAACTGGCATTGTTGTGCTACTGCTATATTCCAAACGTTGTGGGTGTATCTTCTTGCAAATATAAAATAACAGAAATAAAATTCACGGCTTACTGTTATCCATTGTTTACATTGTATGTGCTCATATCTCAGCTGCCACAGGTGTTCCCAAAAAGTGGCAATTGTGTCATTTTAAAGTTGTTTTGGCTTTAGTATTTTTGCTTATAAAATGTTAACATTGGAGTGATAATAACATAGATAATAACATGCACTCCTATGATAATGCACACACAAAACTGATAGAGAACCTGAAGAGGAAGCAGCAGTTTCCCCAAAGAAATCCACCCTTCCCTTATAGCCACCAGCCTCTGAATACCCTTGAATGGGGCAGAGTCAGACAAGCCCCAACAGCACGAGTTTACAGAAGTGTAGCCTACTTCCAATGGAAATTGTGTTAAAGCAACAGTCAGCAGTGACACTACATTGTGCATTTTAATAAATTGTATTTGACACTTTTGTGATTCCAAGTGTATTAACTGGGGTCTGGAGGGTGTTATTTGTCACTGTGGGAACCTTTGACATCACTTAATCGTTTGGGAGCTAGCTGGGAAGCTCCAAATTTTCCAGACTGCTTTATTGAGCACTTTGTGATAAGTGCTTGAAGCTTGTGAGTATAACTCCTATAGGGGCCATTTCATGTGGTTGGAGGGCTCATATCCTTGAGATAATACGCAATTGGAGCGCCTTCTCCTTTTTATATCATCCTATATTATTCAGATTCATTGTTCCAGTGAAGAGCTGCCCTTTGGTGGAATACCTGAATCACCAATTACCCTTGGGTGTCGCCTCTATGATTCTTCTTATTAACACTGTGTTAACAGTGTGAACTGAGTATCCATCATCTTCTATTAACTCCCGAGTCCTAAACCGACAGCCCCCCACATCACAAAAAAACTTGGATGAATTAGTGCCCGATTTTTAATAAACCTATTATAAACAAGGGCACTTTAATTCATCAAAATTGAAATTTCACTCCTTTTCTTCAAAAGCTTACCTTTTAATCCTGTCAGCCGCTGCAGCGCTTCCTCCGCCCGTCGCAAACCCTCTTCATGGGTCCAAAATGACGAATCTGGCTTCCTCCAATCACGGTGTTGCATCAGGCCATGGTCCCCCCATGGGGAAAGCCGTGATTGGAGGAAGCCGGATTCATCATTTCTGACATAAGAAGAGGCTTCTGACAGTCAGGGAAGTGCTCCAGCAGTTGACAGGATTAAAAGGTAAGTTTTTTAAGAAAAGGGGTGAAATGTCAATCTTGATGAATTAAAGTGCCCTTGCTTTTAATAGGCTTATTAAAAAACGGGCACTAATTCATCCAAATTGACCTTCACTTTAAATTAAAAGTACAATAGCCCTATCTTAAAATAAATAAAAACTTACCAGTGAAATTAAAAAAAACCTACGTTTAAACTAACAATTAACCTAACATAACTATTACACTAAAATTAAAATAAATACCAATTAAATTAACTAAATTACACATTAAAAAACCTAACACTACTAAAAAAATGTCTAAAATTACAAAAAATAACAAACACTAAATTACAAAAAAATAACAAACAAAATTATCCAAAATAAAAACAATTACACATAATATAATACCCTTATAAAAATACCCCCCCTAAAATAAAAAAACCCTAGCCTACAATAAACTACCAATAGCACTTAAAAGGGCCTTTTGTAGGGCATTGCCCTAAAGAAGTCAGCTCTTTTACAAAGACCCCCAACAGTAAAACCCACCACCCAACCAACCCCCCAAAATAAAAAAAACTAACTCTTACAAAAGCCTAAGCTACCCATTACGCTGAAAAGGACATTTGTATGGGCATTGCCCCTAAAAGGGCATTTAGCTCTTTTACATTGCCCTTAAAAGGGCAATCAGCTCTTTTTAAAAAGCCCAAACCCTAATCTAAAAAAAAACACCCCAAAAAAGTAAAAAAAAACTAACACTAACCTCCGACGATCTACTGACAGTTTCTGAAGTCCGGACATCGAGAAGTCTTGATCCAGGAGGAGAGGTCTTCATCCATCCAGGCAGCGTCTTCAATCTTCATCCAGGCGGCATCTTCTATCTTCATCCTGGTGGCATCTTCTATCTTCATCCCGGCAGAGTGGAGTGGGTCCATCCTTGAAGACATCCGGCGCGGAGCGTCCCCTTCATACGGACACCGCCATACACTGAATCTTCAATCCAAGGGAGCCTTTTCAAAATGGCGTCCCTTGCATTCCTATTGGCTGATTTGATTTTTGAAATTCAAATCAGCCAATAGGATGAGAGCTACTGAAATCCTATTGGCTGTTCAAATCAGCCAATAGGATGAAAACTACTGAAATTCTATTGGCTGATTTGAATAGCCAACGAATAGCCAATAGAGGTTTAGGGGTTAATAACTTTATTTAGTGGCGGCTATGTCGGGGAGCAGTGGAATAGGGGTTAATAGCTTTATTATAGAGACGGCAATGTTGGGATGTGGGAGAATAGGGGTTAATAACTTTAATATAGTGCTGGCGATGTCAGGGAGCAGCGGAATAGGGGTAAATAACTTTTTTTCCTCCATACATGCTAAACCCAAACTCGTTCACTATAGTGCCTTTCAAAGTTCTTTCACCTACATTACTGACACACTCATGACAGTGTTTGGAGGCACATTCCCTATAAAAACACAATGGCACAATCTTGTTTCAGCATTCTCGTAAGAAGATAAAATGCAGCAAGGCAGTGGTGTTACGAATTACAGGTTAAAATATGTTAGGTTTTCATTTGTGCAATATAAAAAAAAAAAAAGTTTGCAAATAGCCATGAAATAGTGTTAAAGTTGCCTAAAATGCCCATTCCAGGACTTATTAAGTGCCTTGAGGTGTCGAATTCGAAAAGCCAAAACTCTGCTCAAAAAGACATTGAAAAGTAGCTCAAAAATGTATTGTGATCGACAAGAGCTTTTTGGCTTCATAAGGAAAATAAGGGTTTCATTATGGATCTGAAAACCCTTTTGCAGCCAAAAACACACAACTGTTATCACATCAAATCAAAAAGTAGCCTTAGTAGCCTGAAAACTAGCTGAAAACCCAACTGCCAATAGATTATAATTCAGGCCAGAGTTAGGTAATATTTCTTCCCATTCATTGAGGTGAGCCAATAACATGAGGCATCTATGTGCAGCCACCAATCAGCAGCTCCTGAGTCTACCTAGATAGGGCTTTTCATCAAAGGATATCAAAAGAATGAAGCAAATTAGATAATATAAAGTTGTTTAAAATTGCATGCTCTTTCTGAATGATGAAAGAAAAAATTTGGGTTTCATGTAATATACATTGCATTTAATTTGGTACCAACTCTGTTGTTAAATCAGGAATCCTCATGTTTGGCTGGAACTATTCTGTAGTTCTGACTCTATTCTTGACTCTGCTCTACCTGTTTTAATACAATTGTCCCTCACCCGCCTTCTTCCTCTGTTACTCCACCCATATATATATCTTTTTTGCTCAATCCCTCTGCCACTTCATGGGCTCCATGTATGAATTGGGGATGCAGATTTGGAGCCAGAGCATTGCAGGCTCTAGAAATCAGACCTGAATATCTTAAGACCTGTTCAGCTCTGCTTCCCACTCAGTGCAGTGCTGGGAGGACCAGTTTCCCATATGGGAGTCTTGTCCCTCCGGTGTTTGATAAATGGGGGCCCCTATTTTAGCTTTCACTCTATTGCCTCTCTGTTATCTTCTGAATGCTCATCTTACCTGCATTTGTGTTACCCCTTTCTCTGTCAATGTTTTTGCTTGGACAAAAAAAGAACATCATAGTTGTGTACTTGTGTTTCAAGATATCGGGGCCAATTTATCATGTGTTTGACGGACATGATCCGCTGTTTCAGATCATGTCCGCCAAACATCGATAAATGCCGACATTTATCATTGCACAAGCAGTTCTTGTGAATTGCTTGTGCAATGCCACTCCCTGCAGATTTGCGGTAAATCGGCCGCTAGCAGGGGGTGTCAATCAACCCAATCATATGAGATTGGGCGGATTGATGTCCGCAGCCTCAGAGGCGGCGTATGAGTTAAGGTCTTTAGACCGCTGCTTCTAAACTAGATATGTGCAAGATCGAAAAATTTGTTTTCGAATTTCGTTTCGGATCGATTCGAATTCGGAAAACTTCGAATTAATTCGTTTTGAATTTGTTTCGGATTCATTCTGATTCGAAAAAATTTGGCTGGATTCGGTTTGATTCGGTTCGGAAATTCGGAATTTCGGTATGTGTGCGGTGTATTAGACTAGTATTATGTACTGTATATTAGGTGTAACCCATAGCAGAGTGATATAACCTAATATACTGTACAATACTAGTGTAATCCATGGCCATCCGAATTTACTGAATAAATCCGAACTAATTTGGATTTATTCGGTAAATTCGGCAGTATTTTAATTCGGAAATTCGGTTCGATCCGAATCTCCGAATTTTCCGAATTTCCGAATCAATCCGAAACGAATTGCACATATCTATTCTAAACTCCTGTTTCCGGCGAGCCTAAAGACTCGCGCGGAAACATATGTATTTGGCCTCATTCAGGCCATGATAAATCAAACCCATCTTCTCCAAATATTTGTAACTTTTGACAGAAAGACAGACAGATAGATAGATATATAGATAGACAGATGATAGATAAATGTAGCTTTATAAAGATAAATAAGGTATGTCCATTTCTTTACATCAAGATCTTGTTATTGCAAATCTAGTTTTGTTTCATACTGAATGACGATGTTCTCCGTGCAGTAAACCTTTAACCTGTGTGATAAAATCTGATTACCTGTGTCACCAAATGCGTCATACAGAATATGATGAGAAATTTAATTAATTATCAGGAAAAACTTATTTCCTCACACTCTATCATCTGCGGTGTTATTTGTACTTTACACAGGAGATGACTCTGAATCACTAAGCTTATGTCAGAATTAGTGTGTGGAGGGGTCATTTTTTAAGATTAAAAATTGATTTGTTCCATCATCTTTTTCACATTGAAGGTTAAGGTGCACAGCGGAAACTTGTGATATTTCAGTTTTTGTAGTATCATGAGATAATGAAAGGTCATAAAAGGACTATCTCTGTGGCCAGATGTTCGTAGAAGAATATTAAAGGAAGAGCAAACACCTTGCAAGTTTAACAGTTTAGAAATGCACAGGGAAACAACTTTGCAATATAATGTATTTATTTATTTTTGTCCCTTTACATTTTAACTCTTAAACATTTGGCTCAGAACTGAAAGAACACACTGTAGACTTCTCAAGGCCATGCTACATACATTTCCCTATTGGGCTTTAACAGATAAGAACTGCAAAACAATGCTGCTTATACTAAAATTATGACTGTGGTTAGCCTTATTAGCTGCTGACTGAAGCCCAAATTGGCTCCTTCAAACAAGGCAAATGCTGAATGGAGTTTGGCTATTGCCATTTTAGCAAACATGATGTTAATTTGTTTTTTAAAGTTTAGGTTTGGCTGATATGTTATTCTATAGCAAGACCTAATAACTACAAGGTATTTACAGTTCCTTTAAAAAAAGATACTTTGCACTTTGCACATGCTCAGTAGGAGCTGTAGCCTCATAAAGTGTGCATATAAATAAAGAATGTGCATGTTTTGATAATGGAAGTATATTTGAAAGCTTTTTATTAAAAAAAAATTAAATTGCGTGTTTTATCTGAATTATTAATCTTTAAAGAAACATGAAACCCAACCTTTCTTTCATGATTCAGATAGAACATACCATTTTCTTATTCTCTTGGTTACCTTTCTTGAAGAAACAGCAACGCACTACTGGGAGCTAGCTAAACATATCTAGTCAGTCAATGATAAGCAACAACTGTGTGTAGCCACCAACTGTACACATGTACGCAGACGACACAGTAATCTATGCAAACAATTCCGATCTGCCGCAGCTTGAAGAAAAATGGATCTCAAAAAACAAACTCTTCCTAAAAACTGACAAAACTGTCACAATGATCTTTGGAACGGGACCTAAATTGCACAAATTACAAAATTCCCATCTACGCATCAAAACAAAATCCAATTGCACGCTGACCGCAGTCCACTCTTTCAAATACTTGGGTATGTTGTTAGACCCCAATCTATCTTTTGGCCTCCACATAGAAAAACTTGCATCTAAACTTTACCCAAAACTAGGTGCCCTGTACAGAAACAAATCCTGCCTCAGCCCTAGAGTAAAGGAAAAGATTGTACAGCAAATGCTGATGCCTATCATGGATTACGGGGACGTAGTATACGCACCTGCACCGCAAACTCACCTTAATAAACTTAATACATTGTATAACTCATTCTGCCGCTTTGTGCTACAATGTAACTACAGGACCCACCATTGTGACATGCTAAAAGAACTAAACTGGCTGTCACTGGAATCCAGACGCACCCTCCATCTTTCCTGCCTTGTGTTTAAGAGCCTTTCTGGGAAGCTCCCACCCTACCTGAGCAGAATGCTCTCCCCGGCTATTCCCACCTCCTATAACCTCCGATCCAATACCAGCACATTATTTAGTTTGCCTCAATACAAAAAGAAAGCAGCTCGATCCTCCTTTTCCTACAGAGCACCACAATTATGGAACGACCTCCCGCACACTTTCAAACCTTCCCCAAGCCTAATATCCTTTAAGAGATCCCTCTCTACATATCTCAAAACAGAATGCACCTGTCATGGTTGATTAATTACCTGTTCATGTTAAATTTTGTATATATTGTGTATTAATATTGTTTTTGTATTTTATTGTACCCTATTGTATCAATGCAATGTCTTGTGGACCCAGGACATACTTGAAAACGAGAGAAATCTCAATGTATCCTTCCTGGTAAAATATTTTATAAATAAATAAATAAATAAATAAATAAATAAATAATTAGCAGCTAGCTTCCATTAGTTTAGGATATGCACATATTCTTTTTTAAAAAATAGATACCAATAGAAGAAAGTAAATTTGAAAGCAGAAATTAATTTAAAAGTGTCTTAAAATTGCATGCTTACTCTGAATCATGCACGTTTCATTTTGCCTTTCCTATCCCTTTAAATGTGTCCCTTTAAGAATAAACATAAATGATCTTTTGTACTGGCTAAAGGCTATTGGCTAGATTTAGAGTTCTGCGTTAGCCGTCAAAACCAGAGTTAGAGGCTCCTAACGCTGGTTTTGGGCTACCGCTGGTATTTAGAGTCAGTCAGGAAAGGGTCTAATGCTCACTTTGCAGCCGCGACTTTTCCATACCGCAGATCCCCCTACGCCATTTGCGTATCCTATCTTTTCAATGGGATCTTCCTAACGCCGGTATTTAGAGTCTTGGCTGAAGTGAGCGTTAGAAATCTAACGACAAGACTCCAGCCGCAGAGAAAAGCCAGGAGTTAAGAGCTTTCTGGGCTAACGCCGGTTCATAAAGCTCTTAACTACTTTGCTCTAAAGTACACTAACACCCATAAACTACCTATTTACCCCTAAACCGAGGTCCCCCACATCGCCGCCACTCTATTAAAATGTTTTAACCCCTAATCTGCCGACCGCACACCGCCGCCACCTATGTTATCCCTATGTACCCCTAATCTGCTGCCCCTAACACCGCCGACCCCTATATTATATTTATTAACCCCTAATCTGCCGCCCCCAACGTCGCCTCCACCTACCTACAATTATTAACCCCTAATCTGCCGACCGGACCTCACCACTACTATAATAAAGTTATTAACCCCTAATCCGCCTCACTCCCGCCTCAATAACCCTATAATAAATAGTATTAACCCCTAATCTGCCCTCCCTAACATCGCCGACACCTAACTTCAAGTATTAACCCCTAATATGCTGACCGGACCTCACCGCTACTCTAATAAATTTATTAACCCCTAAAGCTAAGTCTAACCTTAACACTAACACCCCCCTAAGTTAAATATAATTTAAATCTAACGAAATAAATTAACTCTTATTAAATAAATTATTCCTATTTAAAGCTTAATACTTACCTGTAAAATAAACCCTAATATAGCTACAATATAAATTATAATTATATTGTAGCTATTTTAGGATTAATTTTTTTTGAATCATAGGTTTTTATTGAGGTTTGATCATATAACATTGAAATGCAAAATATGTTCTAACATGAATATAACATTTACATGAGTATAGATTCTATAAAATAATTTTGAACAAGTTACGATACACATCCACTAAAACATATTTAGCTAAAGAACCTCAAGTTTTTCATTTTTTTATATACCCCCTAATCAATTCTGTAGGTCACTCTTGAACCCATCCCTGATATATTATGACGCTGGAGGTGAATAGTATGATATATAACCCCTTATGGGTATGAATTATAAATCTGAGTAAATGTGAGGAAGCGGGTTAATACCGCAAAAGAAAATTCACCACGTTGGGTGAATGGCTAATATAACCCCCCAGGAACTCGCGTTAACCCGGAGGGAGGGGGGGGAGGTGGTTTGAATATAGGCAGTGTAGATCTATCAGCTGTTTTTGGTCCCCAATGGCTCTATATATCTTATTGATTTACCTACTCTGTATCTAAGTACTAAGCACCAGCGAGGCCTTTCTATTCATATGACTTCATTTGTTCTGTACCCACACATTATTCTTTTAAGTACGCTAGTTGTGAAAACCTGGGTAGCTACACCCCCCAAAATACAATCGCTAACAGGGTAATAGAGAGGATGAATCACCCTCCTTGCAAGGGAAGGACACTCAACATACATATCTGAAAAGCATTAAGCATATAAAAAATAACATTTTGCAAATAAAAGTATGTATGCATTACAGTTTCCCGTACATATTAATAGCACGCAACTATCTCATTACAATAAAATAAAATAAAAATAAAATAATAATACAAGGAAAATATCTAGATAGAATCCCATGAGTAAGAGTAGAGGTAGTGTTAGAAGGGCATAATTCCATAATCACATAATGTTCTTTGACACCTGTGAACAATACCAAATCCGCTGGCTCGGCCGCAACCAGCGGGGCAGGTTTAGGTTAATATGCTGAACCCTCCCAAGGAGACACTCCATAGACCCAGGTATTATAGTGACCTAATATACAGTTGGCGTGTCTATAGTGGGCTTTCCAACTCAACAAAAATCAAAAATAAATACGAGAGTTGCATCTCTAAGGTTAGGGAAGTCTAAGTAAGGAGCTTGAGAGATACACAAATTAAGGAGTGTCTAATCCCAAGTAGCATAGAGATTCAAATGGGGAAAAAACATAGCCACCCAAATATAACAGAGTGAGTGAAAAGTGAAGGACTACAGTATAATGAAATAGTGACATAAGTGGCTCAAATACAATATGATGACCTAATATTTCATCTAGCACTCATCAGCGTACCATGTTTCCCAGCTAGTATGTAGTAAAGCACCTACTGATGGGGTTATATGTTACATATTATTGTATTGTTAAGGGTAACTCACTAGACTATCTGTTCACATTTGTGCCAATTTTTATTCACCTGCATAGTCCCATAATAACTGATAGGCTCAACTACTGAAACACCAAAATATAACAGGTGAACCAACTTGAACCTTGATAACTTTAAAACAACATGCACTGCCTAGCAGTAGAGTACATTTTGAGCCGTGAGGCTAGAGAAAGAGAATGAAGCGGCTTCGTATTTACTGGAGAATGTCAACCAGTGACACGTCCCCAGCAAGCTGAATGGAACTGTTATAAGGAGCACTGATTACCCCTCCTAAATCCTATAATAAAATAAAATAAAGTAAAGTTCTATGGAAGCAAGAAACAGTATAAACATAAAATCACTGTAACTACACCTCCATTAATGGCATCAGAGCTATCCATATTTATAGTTATAGTTTGGAGGGAGATAGAACATTTAAATTATAGTTCCAGTTATTACTCTATCTTCCATCAGACAATAAGGTTTGATGGTAAGCTAACTTAATATAATAATGGGGCTAAAGTGCATCTCCAGACAACTTTAAAGCTTGGGTAATAAACAATAAACTTGTTGTCACAAGTGCACAGTCACATGTATTGGAACGGTTAGTAATGTCAGCCGATACCCCTTTTCTGAGAATGTCCCACACCAGATGCATTAGGGAGCGAGTAGGTCAGTTTGTAAGCGTTCAGCAACTCTGGGCACCTGGGTTGAGAATTAGAGATTGCATGCCTGCGCTTGTAGCCATGAAGTTATATGGTAATCATCCTGTAATGACTTCATTGCAGTGAGACTCTGCAACTCATCGGTATGTATGATATCCAGAGCTTCGTTGAGGACTGGGATCCAGCTCCCCGGTAAGAGATATATGCCGTTGGCTTGCAGTGGAATAATAGTTATTCGTGACGGCCTGTCACCAACACATAGCTGATCTTTAACCGGCTCAGATGAGATTGGTTTCCTCTCAGCTGCAAAGCCCCCGTCTGCGCCGAGCTGTGTCTCCTGTACAGAGGAGCTCAAGTATGTCCACGGCAGTTCTAGTGCTGGGATTGTAGCTCTGTTATTGATCTGCGCGGTCCCAACTCTCTTGTCAGGATTAGGAGGAGCCGCCATTTTAGATAAGGTATTAGCCGCTGCATCACACTGGCCTCTGATTACGAGTGTGAGATCCTGGAAGTTAACGTCCATCTTCCGTGTCAATTTCTCTAGTGACTCTCTCACTAAGTCAATAAAGTCTGCCATGTTCGATGCTGTAGGTTAGAAACTAAAGCGGTATGTGTTGTGGCTATATATCAGGTAATCACCGCTGCCACATGGAGCTATCCTGTAGATTGTCGCCGCTCTAGGGTCAAAGTAAATGCTTAAAATTGCATTAAATAAGGTTGTAAGAAAGTTGCTTTCCCCCTTATGTTAAAGGGAATCTAGTGTTGAGTTGAAAAAATCAAATATTAAATGTCCCATATACTGGATACTTAAAGATTTTGGAGGAGCTCAAAATGTAAACGTCCTGTCTCCTCTGCAGTTGGCTCCGCCCCCCTTTAGGATTAATTTTTATTTTACAGGCATCTTTGTATTTATTTTAACCAGGTACAATAGCTATTAAATAGTTCATAACTATTTAATAGTTACCTAGTTAAAATAATTACAAAATTACCTGTAAAATAAATCCTAACCTAAGTTACAATTAAACCTAACACTACACTATCAATAAATTAATTAAATAAAATACCTACAATTATCTACAATTACACCTAACACTACACTATCAATAAATTGATTAAATACAATACCTACAAATAAATACAATTAAATAAACTAACTAAAGTACAAAAAATAAAAAAGAACTGTTACAAAAAAATAAAAAAATATTTACAAACATTAGAAAAATATTACAACAATTTTAAACTAATTACACCTACTCTAAGCCCCCTAATAAAATAACAAAGCCCCCCAAAATAAAAAAATGCCCTACCTTATTCTAAAATTAAAATAGAAAAGCTCTTTTACCTTACTAGCCCTTAAAAGGGCCTTTTGCGGGGCATGCCCCAAAGAATTCATCTCTTTTGCCTGGAAAAAAAAACATACAATACCCCCCACCAACATTACAACCCACCACCCACATACCCCTAATTTAACCCAAACCCCCCTTAAATAAACCTAACACTAAGCCCCTGAAGATCTTCCTACCTTGTCTTCACCCCGCCGGGTTCACCGATCCATCCACCGAAGTCTTGATCCAAGCCTCCGAAGTCTTGATCCAAGCCCAAGCGGGGGCTGAAGAGTGACGTCCATCATCCGGCTGAAGTCTTGATCCAAGCGGGGGCTGAAGAGGTCCATCATCCGGCTGAAGTCTTCTATCAAGCGGCATCTTCAATCTTCTTTCTTCCGGCTCCATCTTCATCCCGCCGACGCGGAACATCCATCCTGGCCGACGACTTCCCGACGAATGATGGTTCCTTTAAGGGACGTCATCCAAGATGGCGTCCCTCGAATTCCGATTGGCTGATAGGATTCTATCAGCCAATCGGAATTAAGGTAGGAAAATTCTGATTGGCTGATGGAATCAGCCAATCAGATTCAAGTTCAATTCGATTGGCTGATCCAATCAGCCAATCAGATTGAGCTCGCATTCTATTGGCTGTTCCGATCAGCCAATAGAATGCGAGCTCAATCTGATTGGCTGATTGGATCAGCCAATTGGATTGAACTTGAATCTGATTGGCTGATTCCATCAGCCAATCAGAATTTTCCTACCTTAATTCCAATTGGCTGATAGAATCCTATCAGCCAATCGGAATTCGAGGGATGCCATCTTGGATGACGTCCCTTAAAGGAACCTTCATTCTGTTTTAGGATGTCGGAAGAAGAGGATGGATCCGCGCTGGAGGTCTTGAAGATGGAGCCGCTCGTCATCGGATGGAAGAACATAGAAGATGCCGCTTGGATGAAGATGTTTGCTGGTCCGGATCTCCTCTTCTGCCCGGATAGGATGAAGACATCTGCACGATGATGGAATTCTTCAGCCGCCGCTTGGATCAAGACTTCAGCCGGAGGATGGACGTCACTCTTCAGCCCCCGCTTGGGCTTGGATCAAGACTTCGGAGGCTTGGATCAAGACTTCGGTGGATGGATCAGTGAACCCGGCGTGGTGAAGACAAGGTAGGAAGATCTTCAGGGGCTTAGTGTTAGGTTTATTTAAGGGGGGTTTGGGTTAGATTAGGGGTATGTGGGTGGTCGGTTGTAATGTTGGTGGGGGGGTATTGTATGTTTTTTTTTCCAGGCAAAAGAGCTGAATTCTTTGGGGCATGCCCCGCAAAAGGCCCTTTTAAGGGCTGGTAAGGTAAAATAGCTTTTCTATTTTAATTTTAGAATAGGGTAGGGCATTTTTTTATTTTGGGGGGCTTTGTTATTTTATTAGGGGGCTTAAAGTAGGTGTAATTAGTTTAAAATTGTTGTAATATTTTTCTAATGTTTGTAAATATTTTTTTATTTTTTGTAACTTAGTTCTTTTTTATTTTTGTACTTTAGTTAGTTTATTTAATTGTATTTATTTGTAGGTATTGTATTTAATTAATTTATTGATAGTGTAGTGTTAGGTTTAATTGTAGATAATTGTAGGTATTTTATTTAATTAATTTATTGATAGTGTAGTGTTAGTTTTAATTGTAACTTAGGTTAGGATTTATTTTACAGGTAATTTTGTAATTATTTTAACTAGGTAACTATTAAATAGTTATGAACTATTTAATAGCTATTGTACATGGTTAAAATAAATACAAAGTTGCCTGTAAAATAAATATAAATCCTAAAATAGCTACAATATAATTATTATTTAAATTGTAGCTATATTAGGGTTTATTTTACAGGTAAGTCTTTAGCTTTAAATAGGAATAATTTATTTAATAAGAGTTAATTTATTTCGTTAGATTTAAATTATATTTAACTTAGGGGGGTGTTAGTGTTAAGGTTAGACTTAGCTTTAGGGGTTAATAAATTTATTAGAGTAGCGGTGAGGTCCGGTCGGCATATTAGGGGTTAATACTTGAAGTTAGGTGTCGGCGATGTTAGGGAGGGCAGATTAGGGGTTAATACTATTTATTATAGGGTTATTGAGGTGGGAGTGAGGCGGATTAGGGGTTAATAATTTTATTATAGTAGCGGTGAGGTCCGGTCGGCAGATTAGGGGTTAATAATTGTAGGTAGGTGGAGGCGACGTTGGGGGCGGCAGATTAGGGGTTAATAAATATAGGGGTCGACGGTGTTAGGGGCAGCAAATTAGGGGTTCATAGGGATAACGTAGGTTGCGGCGGTGTACGGAGCGGCAGATTAGGGGTTAAAAAAATATGCAGGTGTCAGCGATAGCGGGGGCGGCAGATTAGGGGTTAATAAGTGTAAGGTTAGGGGTGTTTAGACTCGGGGTTCATGTTAGGGTGTTAGGTGCAGACTTAGGAAGTGTTTCCCTATAGGAAACAATGGGGCTGCGTTAGGAGCTGAACGCTGTTTTTTTGCAGGTGTTAGGTTTTTTTTCAGCTCAAAATGCCCCATTGTTTTCTATGGGGGAATCGTGCACGAGCACGTTTTTGAAGCTGGCCGCGTCCGTAAGCACCGCTGGTATTGAGAGTTGCAGTGGCGGTAAATATGCTATACGCTCCCTTTTTGGAGCCTAACGCAGCCCTTCAGAGAACTCTAAATACCAGCGGTATTTAAAAGGTTCGGGGGGAAAAAAGCCAGCGTTAGATACGCAGGTCGTTACCGACAAAACTCTAAATCTAGCCGTATGAATGCAGAATGCACTTTAGCTTCCAAGGGGGAGTGGGGAAAAACACAATTTTTCAGAACAAAATTGCAGGTAAAAACAGATCAAAACAGACATTTTAGTGTATTAACGTTCTGTGACCCTTTAAAATTTATTGGCTACACCTTATGGCTGTGAATGGAAAAAATATAACCCTGCAAAAATATCTATAGCTGTGAGTGTGCCTTTCTATTCATCATACTGTGATGTTGCTGATTTGGTGCACCTGGCAATCAAGACAGGGTTTAAAGGGACAGTCTACACCAGAATTGTTATTGTTTTAAAAGATAGATAATCCCTTTATTACCCAGTTTTGCATAAGCAACACAGTTATAATAATATACTTTTAACCTCTGTGATTATCTTGTATCTAAGCCTCTGCAAACTGACCCTTTATTTCAGTTCTTTTGACAGACTTGCAGTCTAGCCAATCAGTGCCTGCTCCCAGATAACTTCACATGCACGAGCACAGTGTTATCTATATGAAATACGTGAGCTAACACCCTCAAGTTGTGAAAAACTGTTAAAATGCATTCTGAAAAGAGGTGGCCTTCAAGGTCTAAGAAATTAGCATATGAACCTCCTAGGTTAAGCTTTCAACTAAGAATACCAAGAGAACAAAGCAAAATTGGTGGTAAAAGTAAATTGGAAAAAAAAATTTAAATTACAGTACATGCTCTATCTGAATCATGAAAGTTTATTTTGGCCTAGACTGTCCCTTTAAATGGTCAGTAAATTCACACATAGTAAAATCATGGGAAATGTTCGTCTTTGCCATTACATTTGAAACACATTATTTAATTTGAATAAACAATATTTTTTCAATGTTTTATTTGATCTGTAACTGTTAATGGCCGTTCGTTTACCAACCTCTCAATGTCATCTCTAATATGGGCGGTCTAGATCTATTCTGCTCTTCCCACATGCAAATTTTGCAACGCCTACATTTCCTCCCACTGAAGCTCGCTCACGCTTATGTCTTTACAGAACAGCTTTGTATGTAATTACAATTGCGCATGCATCAATATCGTAGCTATGCGCAATGGAAAAAAAAAGAAGGAGCATTCTCTGTTATATCTGATGTTCTAAGCATCGATCGCTTCACGTGAACGTCGGAAGTTGTGCATGTGCATAACTTAGTAAATAATAAACGAATCTAGCGCACGTTCACATATCTTATCCATAGCGCAACAGATAATTTTACTATAGGTGGATGGCAAATTATTGAAAATAGTGAAGAAAATGCGGCGGATCAGTAGGCGGACTGTTAATATACAAGAAGGGGTAAGTTTTGTGATAAAATGAATAGTTAAAAAAAAAAACTTATTTAAAATGTGATGAATAAAACTTATGTTTAATATATCATGCAAATGTAAAATCCCTTTAAACAAGAGAGGGATTTATTGCCAGGGCAAGTGATCTTCTTCTCTTCCCTCCAATCATTGCAGGTTATTGTATCTCACATATGTCATGTCACCCTGACAAATCTTTTCTTCTACCTATTCTGGGTTTCAGCTGACTTAAAGCTAAAAGCCTAAAATTATAACACTAATGTTCTCTCACTTTTTTTATGGACTGCTTCTTCTGTGAATGCCATTAACTATCACGAATACTTACGTGTCTCTTTCTATCATGAACATATGGGGCAGAGGAGTCTTAGGTAGCAATGTTGTGGTGGAACTTCAGAAACACTTTAGGATACACAGCAGGGGTCAAGTCCTACAAAAAAAGTGTGGGAACTCACCAAGACTTCCACACCTCCTCACAATTAATATTGTTTTATATACAGTATACACACACACACACACACACTGTATTTGTATGTATATAATCTATACACTTTGTTTAATGAAAGCAAATAAAATCCAATAAAGGGTTGAATGGTTGCCCTTGGGCCTGAGAATCCTCCTCTGTCATAGAGTCTCACCCACTTAAGGTGCAATAGTCCTATTTCTGCTGAGGGGAGCTAAATAACCCCAGAGCAAGCCATACAGAAATGTAAGCACCATGTGTTCCCCACAGTGCAGGGTGATCACACAGCAGGACCAGTGACAGGCTTGCATTTAGCATTGTAGAAAGTTTTACTGCCCATTACTAGAGGATGTCACTATCCCTCTAAACAGACTGTGCTCCATCTTCTCCCACCAGCAGCAGCATTGTTTACAAAAATAGTGCAGGAACTCCGTTCCCATGCATTCCTACTTGACTTGACCCCTGATACACAGATTTGTGGCACTAATAGTCGTTGACTGTGCACAAGCATACACATGAAGACAACAAGACCCTGTGTTATTACCTGTGCTCAGTTGTTAAGGATTCTGCCCCTATCATTTCGTTCTTGTAGTACTTGTCTGACTTTGGTTCTGACAACTTATCCAGATGCCATGTATGATGAGAGCAGGAAGTGATGTCACTAGTTTGGGGGCAGGGCTTAGGTCCGGTAGTCTGTGTCGCAGTTAGTTTAGTACAATCAACCTGACTAGATGTATGTTTCTATGCTCTGCAATAAAATAGAGTTGTACCATCATTGCTGTGTCCTGCATATGTCCTGCATCTCATGACATGTTGTCAGAAGTTCTGGCCTGCGCTTCTGTTCCTGATCGATGACAATGTCAAAGTTTACCCCACCTGAGCCTTTTGATTTCTCTCAGCCTGCAGCTTGGCCCACATGGCGTCAGCAGTTTCAGCGCTTCAGGATTGCTTCCAAACTGAACAAGGAGAGTGGTGATGTACAAGTTAATTCTCTTACATACTCTATGGGGAAAGATGTGGAGCCAGTGTTCAATGCTTTTACTTTCCAAGAAGGGGAAGAAGTTAACTTTGATATAGTTATGGATAAACTCAGTGCCCACTTTGTGCCCAAAAGAAATGTGATTCATGAGAGAGCTTGTGTTCACAAACGTAATCAGCGTGTGGGAGAATCTGTGGAGTCATTTGTGCGCAGCCTGTATGAACTAGCTGAATTCTGTTAGTTTGGTGTTGCTAAAGAAGAGCAAATCAGAGACAGAATAGTTATTGGAATTGCAGATGCTGAAGTCTCACTGAAGCTGCAGTTAGAGCCTGATTTAACATTAGATGGGGCTAAAGTGCTGATCTGAGGTTTGAGAGTATTGTGGATGAAGTGCAACAGTCCAGGAAAACTGCTAGTGAAAGGCACAGTGTGAGCGGTGGATCTAAAATAATGGAAAGGCCTAGAAGTGGATGGGCGCAGCATGCCCGAAGCACACGGTGCTACCGTGCCCATGATCAGAGTGTTATATGCCCGGCCAGAGATAAAAGATGCAGAAAATGTAACAGAATGGGCCATTTTGAAGTGGTGTGTAAAACTGAATACATTAAGGAGATGCAGGTGGACAGTGACCAGGAGGGTCAGGAAGTGTCTTTTGTGGGGTCCGTTGTGGAACGGCCAAGCTCAGAGGAAGATTGGAAGGTTACTTTTACTGTAATGGGAGCCAAAGTTGATTTTAAGATTGACACAGGAGCAGATATCACTGTAATGTCTTTTGCTGTATTTATGAAACTGCCTCGACAGCCCCAGCAGAGAAATTTCTTGCCAGCTGTGAGTACAAGCAAAGGAAGTTCACTATGTGGGTGCATGTGATTCGAGGTCAGTGTGTTAGCAATTTGTTTAGTAGAAAAGCAGCCTGTGACTTGGGCCTCGTGGCCAGAGTGAATGAGATCTCTGAAGATATGTTTGGCGAATTGGGCCTACTGAATTGCAAACCAGTCCATATAGCACTTAAAGGGACAGTCAAGTTAAAAAAAAGTTCATGATTTAAATAGGGCATGTCATTTTAAACAACTTTCCAATGTACTTTTATTACCAATTTTGCTTTGTTCGCTTGGTATTCTTAGTTGAAAGATAAATCTAGGAGGTTCATATGCTAATTTCTTATACCTTGAAGGCCACCTCTAATCTGAAAGCATTTTGACAGTTTTCCCCACTAGAGGGTGTTAGTTCATGTGTTTTATATAGATAACATTGAGCTCAGGCATGTGAAGCTCCTAGGAGCAAGCACTGATTGGCTAAAAATGCAAGTCTGTCAAAAGAACTGAAATAAGGGGGCAGTTTGCAGAGCCATAGATACAAGGTAATCACAAAAAGTATATTATTATAACTGTGTTGGTTATGCAAAATTGGGGAATGGGTAATAAAGGGATTATCTACCTTTTTAAACAACAACAATTCTGGTGTTTACTGTCCCTTTAAAAGTGACGCAGTCCCATACAGTATTTCTACTCCCCGTAGAATTCCGTTCTCGCTCATGCCTCAAGTGGAGAAGGAGCTTATGCGCATGAAGTCTATGGGAGTAATTGAAGAGGTTGTTGAAGCGACTGATTGGTGTGCCCCCATTGTTCCTGTTGCAAAGAAAAACGGAAAAGTGCGCATCTGTGTGGACCTGAAAAGGTTGAATGAGGCAGTGAAGAGAGAGAGATTTGTGCTGCCGACATTAGAAGATATAGCTCCAAAGTTGGCTGGGGCGAAGTTCTTTGCCACATTAGATGCTTCTAGAGGCTTTTGGCAGATCCTCCTGGATCCAAAGTGCCGCAAACTGACTACCTTTATCACACCGGTAGGTCGGTTCTGCTTCTGCAGACTCCCCTTTGGGATATCCTCTGCTCCTGAAATCTTTCAAAGGGAAATGAGTTCTCTCCTGAGTGACCACGTGGGCATGGCAGTCGTCATGGACGACATTCTAGTGTATGGGTCTACAGTGGAGGAGCATGATCAGCGTTTAAGTTGTGTGCTGCAGGCTATCAAAGAGTCTGGGCTGAAGCTGAATAAAGAAAAATGCCATTTTAAGGAAAACTGAATTATGTTACTTTGGGCATATCATCAATGGGGATGGCATCAAGCCAGACCCCGAGAAAATGTGTGCTATTGAACAGATGATAAGTCCTTCTGATGTACATGAGCTGAGACAGATATTGGGCCTTGTAAATTATGTGGGCAAGTTTCTTCCAGATTTATCAACAGTTTTACACCCTATCACAGAGTTGCTAAAGAAAGACGTTGCCTGGGTCTGGGGACCTTCACAAGAAAAAGCTTTTATGCAGGCCAAGTCCCTGCTGGGGTCTGCCCCAGTGCAGGGGTTCTATGATCCTTCCAAAAAGACTGTGGTTAGTGCTGATGCAAGCAGTTATGGGTTGGGTGCTGCTCTCCTGCAGTTAAATGAAAATAAACTACAGCCCATCGCCTACTATTCCCGCACACTGACGGCTGCGGAGTCAAAATATGCTCAAATTGAGAAAGAGGGCCTGGCTGAAGTTTGGGCCTGTGATCGCTTTCAGCGTTATCTAGTGGGTTTGGAGAAATTTAGTCTGGAGACTGACCACAAACCGCTAGTGCCTCTAATCAACTCTTATGATATCGACAAAACACCCTTAAGATGCCAGAGACTTTTAATGAGACTTCTCAGGTTCAATGTTCAGGCAGTGCATGTGCCGGGGAAACAACTGGTTGTGGCGGATACACTATCCAGGCTCCTGCTGGCTGCTGCTGAAGAATCCTCCACTGAATCTGATGTGAAAGTGTATGTTGATTCAGTTCTGGCCTCTAAGTCCATTTCTTCAAGGAAACTGGAGGAAATAAAGAAAGAGACATATTTGGACACAGATCTGCAAGAGGTTATAAAGTACATAAAAGAAGGCTGGCCCGAGAGCCGGGCAGCCTGGATGTCTTTAAGTTCTTACCAGCCAGAGAGGTCGCAGCTCATGGAGCTGGAGGGGTTGGTGCTGTTCCAAGACCGCATCGTAATTCCTGTCAGCAAGAGGAAGGAGATGTTAAATAGGATTCACGATGGCCACTTAGGCATTACAAAGTGCAAAGAAAGGGCAGCTACAGCTGTGTGGTGGCCTGGGATCAGCTCCGATATTGCAAATCACATGTCTAAATGTGCCTTTTGCAGGGAACGCCGGCCTACTCCGAGAAGGGAGCCCTTGATTTCTACTCCGCTGCCTGCGGGGCCGTAGCAGAAAATAGCTGCTGATTTGTGTGAACTGCATGGGAAAAAGTTCCTTGTTGTGATCGACTACTATTCCAGGTATTTGGAAATTGCACCTCTGAATGATATCACAAGTCAAGCCGTTATCATTCGTCTGAAGAGCTTGTTCGCCCGGTAGGGCATTCCAATGGAGCTGATGAGTGATAATGGTATGCAGTTTGCTTCTACAGAGTTCAGTGCTTTCAACAGGGAATATGACTTTGTACATTCCACGTCAAGTCCACATTATCCGCAGGCCAACGGAATGGCTGAAAGGGCAGTTCAAACAACAAAATTCATTCTAAAGCAATCTGAGCCGTGCCTAGCCCTCTTGTCATACAGGGCGACGCCCATTCAAGCCACTGGGTTTAGCCCGGCACAGCTGATGCTAGGACGCCAGATTCGCACCACTTTACCCTCAGTGGGTGTCTTCAAGCCGCCTGGCCCTGTTCCTCGGGACAAAGTCCTTAGAAGGGATGAAGAGGCCAAAAAGGGTTATTGTTTCTTCTACGACAGGAGACATTCTGTCAGGCCCTTACAGGAACTGAATGTGGGGCAAACTGTCAGAATTAAACTGGATGATGAGAAGAAATGGAAGATGCCTGCTACGGTGATTGGCCGCTCTCCAGAACCAAGGTCTTATGGAGGGACGGTTACACGCCATAACCGAAGACATCTTCAGCCTGTACCTGAGAGTCTGGAACTGGATGCCTCAGTACCACCGCAGGTGGAATCCCCTGTTCTAAAAGAGGTGCCTTCCCCTCAGCAAGATCAAAGCGGGGATATGTCTTTGCCTCCAGCGGACTCTTATTCACCATCTTCTGTATCAGAGGACAGTTCATGCAAAGTTACATCAAGCGGAAGAGTGGTGAAACTTCCGGCCTGATATAGGGACTGACTTTAGCTAGAACAGTGATGGAAAGTATGGGCAGAATAATCCCATGGTCACTGTGGTCTAGGGTAGTCTACCCCGATGTCCAAGTCAGGATGTAATTAATGTTGTTCATTTTTCTGTAACCAATTTACTATACACTGTTCAAAAATGTTGTTGTATGCTCTTTGTACACTCTGTTATTTGTTATATTTAAATGTATCCTTCGCCCTTCAAAAAGGGGGAAGATCTGATGAGAGCAGGAAGTGATGTCACTAGTTTGGGGGCGGGGCTTAGGTCTGGTAGTCTTTGTCGCAGTTAGTACAGTCAACCTGACTAGATGTATGTTTCTATGCTCTGTAATAAAATAGAGTTGTACCATCATTGCTGTGTCCTGCATATGTCCTGCATCTCATGACACCATGTATCCTTGTTGTCTGCGCCCTTTCTTTTACTGCAGTTTTGCTCTGACTGACCTCCTAAATACTGACCCTTTGACCAATTTACCAACTCTGATTATCTACCTGCAAAAAGCAATATTTGCACTCAACTAAGTAATACCAGTGCACACAAATGTGCACTGGTATTACAAGTAAGGTGCAATGCTGCTTTCATCCTATTGGCTGATTTGAATTTGAAGAATCAAATCAGTTAATAGGAATGCAAGGGTACCCCTATATAAAAGGGGTTACTTGCATTCAATCTTCAGTGTGCGGCCAGAGATCGCATAACGAGGAGCTCCTTGTCGATGCTCTGAAGAGGATCACCGATGTCGCCACTGTCCTCACAGAAGACATCACAGCTGTCACCGGGATGAAGATAGAAGATAGAGCGCCGCCCTTCATCATTGGTGAGTAACAATTTTGGGGTTAGTGTTAGATTTTTATTTTATTTTTGTGGTGGATTTTTTTTTTTTAAAGATTAGGACTTTTTTATTTTTAATAGGCAGCAAAAAAGCTGAATGCCCTTTTAAGGGAAATGCCTATCAAAATGCCCTTTCACGGCAATAGGTAGATTAGGGTTTTTTTAGTTAGGATTTTGTATTTTGGGGAAGTGGGGGGTTGTAATTTTAGGGGGTAATTGTTTTATTTTTTATGCAAAAGAGCTGTTAGCTTTAAGACAATGCCCTACAAAAGGCCATTTTATGGGCTATTGGTAGTTTATTTGTAGATTAGGGGAAGGGGGTTATTTTGGGGTTGGTATTTTTTTAGGGGTATTAGAATAGGAATATTTTTTTTTTGGATCATTTTGTTTGTTATTTTTTGTAAGGGTAGGTTTTTTATTTTCTGTAATGGTAGGTTTTTATTTTCTGTAATGGTAGTTTTTTTTTTGTAATGGTAGGTTGTTCTCTTTATATAATGGTAGTTTTTTTTTTATTTTTGTAATGTAGTTTTATTTTTTGTAATAGTTTTCTTTTAAAGTAATTTTTTTTTTTTTTAGTTTAAGCTTAGGTTTTAATTTTCTTTTACAGGTAGAATATTTTTAATTTATGTGTATTTTAATTGGGGTTAAGTTAGGAGCTGTTAGGTTAAGGGGTTTAATTATTAATTTAATACTTTGCGATGTGAGTGGATAACAGTTTAGTGGTTAATAGTTTTAATTAGTGTTTGCCAAGTGGGGGGATGGCAGTTTAGGGGCTAATAGTTTTATTTAGTGTTTGCAATGTGGGGGGATTGCACATAACTATAGCTCTTCGAGTGCGGAATGGATTGACAGGGGAAAGACTTACTACTTGTAATATTAAATCGATTAACATTACAAGCGCAAAGACAATATCGGGAACAGAAAAGCCATACCGCTTGACTTGTAATTTTTGTCTTAGTGAGCAACTCAGAAAGTCCCAAACAGATAATTACCATATTGTAAGTTTGTATCGGAGATGTCTGTAGTTGTATCGTGTCTCCTGCATATTATACGTTTGTATCATAGATTATATTTTCACCCCCGAATCCATTTTTTTTGTGTAACACAAATAGTGCCTGACATAAATCAAGTATTGCATCATTCCTGTACACATTCTAAGCATATTTATAAAAACCTTAAAGTCTAGTCTAAATTCTACATTTTAATCATTTTAAAAAACAAAAACTGTACTCAGCAACCTGGATTTCCATCACACTCACGCTGATTTATTTCAGATTATAAGAATATTTCATGCTGCTATTAGTTTATCATGAACGCTTGTATGTCCAGATCAATATTCAATTCTTTTGGAGATAGACAGATATATCCATTTAGTCTCACTACATCTTAACTGAATTAGGGGCATATTTATCAAGCTCCGTATGAGGTCCCTTGTTTCCGCCCTCAGGCTCACCGGAAACAGAAGTTATGAAGAAGTTATGAAGCAGCGGTCTAAAGACCGCTGCTCCATAACTTGTTCGCCTGCTCTGAGGCAGCAGACAGAAATCAACCCGATCAAACACGATCGGGTTGATTGACACCCCCTGCTAGCGAATCTGCGGCTGGCAGCATTGCACCAGCAGTTCATGCTGTCGGCATTTATCGATGGACAGCGATGTGCAGCGGACATGATACGCTACTTCGTATCATGTCCACTCGCACATTGTTAAATATGCCCCTTAGTCTTTATTCTTAAATTTTATCAGAGGGAATGTTTTCTAAGATACACATTTTCAGACCATGGGGTTTTTCTTGTGGTGTAATCTAAAATGTTCTGATATGCTATGTTGCTCAACTCCATTTTTTACATTCTCAACATGTTCATAGAATCCGTTCCAATTTGGGATGGAATCTCTTTTGTAGATCTGGTTGCATATAATGCAATTTGCCTTCCTGGGTTTATATGTTCCAGGGTTCATCCCTAGCCAGTTGGCTAGAATAGATTTTTTATCTTTTTTTAACTGGGAGCTTGGATGGCACTTATATTTTGTCCTAATATGGGATTATAGAGCAGCATGTTCCAATGTTTATTGTATGTGGTAAAGAAACTTGGCATCATTTGAAGTATTGTTAAGAAACCTATTTTTTCTTTGATGGTTAAATGGTTGATCACGTGACATTGTATAGTTGGACTGACGTGCTTTTTCCCCAAGATCCTTATAATATCCATTTTCAATAGGTTTTGTTTAAATATATCTGCTTCCTGCATATATTTTTTTATTTATACTAGGCATTGCTGACTATTGATAATAAAAAATTCAAATAATAATCTGAATATTAGAAAAAAACAGGATTAATGCTTCAAAATCAAATATTACACTTATGAAGCAGAAAGTCCAATCTGGGTACTGATAGTCTCTAAAATTTAGATGTTATGAAAATTCGATGTGTGTTCAATCTTCTAATAAAATGGCAGCTCCTCAAGTCGGAGTCCCATCATAGACCCATAAATAAAAGTACTGAAAAAGAAAAAGTTAGAAGAGAGCACAAATGCATCTAAGTGCAGATTAAAATTATCATTTATTGACCAATAACCCTATCCAAGAAAATCACTTGCAATGTGATATATAATAACAAGCATATGATATAACACATATATCGGCAAACCAGCTCCAGCGTCAGCGTCCACCGAACTGTGAAATCCTCCTCACATGAAGCGATCCAGAGGGTGGGTGTGTATCCGGATAGCCAATCGACTCCAAGCTGAGCAGGGCTGGATCCTCCTCCTCTATCTGATAGCTCAAAATGGCAAATGTGTTTCTTTATAGAGCTGACAAATCCAGAATTGCTTAAAAACAACCCTAGATATGTATGCACCAGCTCAATATATGATGTCCAGAGTTAACAAACGTAAATGTTCTAAAAATAATTATAATACACAGCTAATCCCTTGGCTCACGTTGTAGTCCAGCGGTAATGCTGGTACAAAACTGTAGCCTCACCGGGAACAATTTAAAAACATCAAGCACTCAACGTACGTTTCGTTCCAGCTCAGAACTTTTTCAAGAGTGACTACAATAACTTCCTTCCTGCCATTTATAGGCAGGGCTTGGGTAGGTTCTCCTGTTAACCCTTTCAGGCTCACACTTAAAGGGACACTGAACCCAAATTTTTTTCTTTCGTGATTCAGATAGAGCATGCAATTTTAAGCAACTTTCTAATTTACTCCTATTATCAATTTTTCTTCGTTCTCTTGCTATTTTTATTTGAAAAAGAAGGCATCTAAGCTTTTTTTTAGTTTAGTACTCTGGACAGCACTTTTTATTGGTGGATGAATCTATCCATCAATCAGCAAGAACAACCCAGGTTGTTAACCAAAAATGGGCCGGCATCTAAACTTACATTCTTGCATTTCAAATAAAGATACCGGGGGCGTGTCCATGCAAGCAACATGGCCGGTCGCAATTTCTAATGCTCCTAAGGAAGATCAAGTACTCCATCAAATATTTATAGAAATACTCAGTACTTCTCGTTCATGCAGTCATATCACGAAGCCTAAATATCTACTGCACAGACTGAGCTGAACATCTCGCCTGATTATTCATTTTTGAGCTTCTTTTGGACCCTTCCTAGACGACGGCCTGACAATCCTACCTTTTACCCTTACCCATCCACATGGGCTAAGTGGTAAACGCATTAACTCTCCATAAAGCGAAAGGAATCAATATAAGAGAAGAACCACAATATTGATGAAAGACATCTGTAACATAAGTGAATATGGAGGATACGCACTGCCTAATAGCTACTTTTATTCAGAACTTTGTGCAGGAATACTGTACGAGAATGACGGATTTAAGAACTGTGCTAAAGTCAGAGATGGGGATCACTTATGGACATCGGCACCAAATAGCTTCTATCACAGCCCCAACCATTCTAAACGAGCCACTTCCGGAGACCATTACATCCTCTAATTTCCCAACTGGGAAGCAGCTATACGTCTTACAGATCACTAAGCTGACTCAAACTGCCGCGGCCAATAGGGACCAGTCTTGGAGCGGTTCACGGCTTTTGCCTGATGCAGGTTCCGGGGAAAAAACACCTAAAAATGAGCGAGCTCTTCACAGGAGAGAAATAGCACGGACCTGGGAGGATGTGTCGGAGAAAGCAGCCGATCCTCTGATACACCGATTTGCTGCGTCTTCAATGAAACACCTCCCCAGAAGTTGGTATCGGACCTGGCGACACCTGCATTCAAATCTCCCATCAACAGTAGGAGGCTTCTATCTGACGGCGGTCTGTTTTCTCCCCTCCTCTATCGCTGCCCCGCTTGTGCACTGCATTAAGACCGGAGTAGGGTAATGCTCTCTGTGACACCACATTCCCTCATGGAACTTCACTTCTAGGACTTTTCTTGCTGACTTTTTAATGACGACTGTCATGTCTGCTTAGCACAATCAGCTGAACATCACAAAAGCATACGATCGGCCTCCTAAACATTATCGCTCACTAAAAGCTATATTGGTTCCTTTGTTGAGATTATCTGTTTGTTGTGTTTGTTTCTTTTTACTTATTTCTGGTTCAGCAAATATATATATATATTTATAGAAGTAAGAATATTCCCTATATATGGTATAAGTGTTCATGGCATGTACTCGAGTCAAATCATATTGACCATACTTAATATGAATCATTTGTAAGCAAACTAGCTATTTTGTGAATATTTATATTTCATGCTCCAACACACCCCTCTGCTTAAACCTCCACGACAACAACTATTTAGTAATTGGTGATCTATGTTATACAGTTACTATCTATATACAGCTGTCTATGCTTTGGAGTTAAAAGATGTACCAAATGTGACTATTCTATTGAAAGTTGTTCACACTTAATGTACCAAATGGTGATACTTCCCTGACTTTTTATAACTCGTTAGCATATTTCAAAATGGGTACCAACTGTCTCCCTTGCATGAGGGAGAACATCTACATTCCTCACAAATGTTAGAGGATAAATGGATTTAGTGTTCATAGACTGGTCTGCAGTACTACCATAGCTTACCCTGTAGCAACAACGTAACTATTACCCTATATCTCCATAAAACCCTTTCTATGACACTATGGTTACTGATTCTGTACCCTATGGATAAACTTAAAAAGTGTACCATAAACCCATGTGGTCTTTGGTTTGGGAGTTATTGATACCATGTTCGTAGCTAGTTATATACTAGTCAGTATGACAACTGTTTTCCCCCTTACCAGGAGGATAATCAGACATATTTGATGGGATTACATGGGCACTCAGTGTGTGCTTGTTTATTTAGATCTATATGCTATCTCCATTATGTTTTGCTACATCTTAACCATAACCCCCTATTTAAATATTATATAGTCTGAAAGTAACAAACCATCCCCTGGCTCCTACTTTGATTCCATACGCCCAGAGATATAACTTACATATTCTACACCTATTCATAAGCCCAACAATCAGAGCAGGGGTATGACTGCCCATACTTTACGTTAGGTTACCTATAATATTATTTGATCATTGCACTGTTTGTCTACTGGACTCAAGCTCAGTGATTTCTTACCTACATATAGCCCCTCTAAGAACCTGAGCTTTTGATTAAGCAATCTATTTTTCTTTTTTTCTTTTCTTATTAATATTGACACTAGACACTCACTATTTTGCAACCGCTCAGTCACCATATATTGGGGAGTATGTTATGTAATGTGTTTTGCTGACTCCAGATAGCTATTACCCCTTCTTTTTTCTGTTTACCTACCTCAAACTGATAGTACAGCTCTGTCATGTATTAATATATATAATAGTTTCATTTACAGTACCTGCTCCATATATGAGAATGCTGAGTCCCTTTCCACTCTCCCTAGTCAATGCAGATATACCCTTAATTTTAATACCTGCTTCCCCAAACTGAGCCTTCATTACTAACGGCTGTTACACCTCCAAGGTAGTTAAGCATTAGTTCATTTCAGTACAGCCTGAAAACTGGGGCAATAGTATATACTCTTCCCTCTATATTCTCATAACTAATATCCCCTTCATCTCACAAACCTCAACTATACTATGATTATAGGTAGTGTGTATCACATGAGTTAGTCAGTATCGTCTTATACAAGGCCTCGCTAAGACAGTTGGTACTACTCTTTAGCTGTTATGTTACTCCTATCTACGACTCCCATTAGACCCCTCTCCTCCCTTTCCCGCCGGAATTTACTACCTGCGGGTCATACCCCTACTCCTTTTACCCACATCGCTTATAGCTGGCATCTCCCCAGGAGAGGGGTTCATACAGTAGTCCCCTGCTCTACATATATACAAATACCTCCCCTTGTACATACTCCTCTCAGGGAGCTATACTTACACTTTTCTTGCATACAAAAAACTTAGAGGCACAAAGCTCTGCCAGTCAGCGTATCAGTGGCTAACTTCCAATCACTTTCCCCCTAGCCCAAATAATAATCACTTCGTATGCTAATCTCCCTTCATTTAGTTCCTAATTTCAGTAAGGCCTCAGAGTGGCCCTTGATGTTTTAGGAGGAAGACTTACTTCAACCACCTTTTTGCCCACCTCATTAAGGTTATAATGAGCTCAATAGAACTAAATCACAACAACAATACTGTACCTTTCACACACCTGGACGCGCCCCCCCCCCCCTGTTTCCCCTTTTTTTTTTTAACCAGAGTGGCTCTGGTCCACTGACTCCCCCTACCCCCGAAATAAAACCTTTTTTTTTTCTCTAACCCCATCTTACCTCAAGCCACATAGATACATTACTCTAAGGCTCTCACAGTAAGTTGGGGATCATTCTAACTCATAATAAGTCAAAGGTTATAAAATGAGGTCTCTCTACCATATGTACCAGTCAATCATCTCCACTGCACTCCACTTTTACCTTCACATGATCCACATTTTGGACATACTTTCGTACTCCTTGTCAAAACTTACCCTCTCCTCCCTAGACCTGTGCTTTGGTTATTATGTATAGTTTAAGTTTACATTTGCAGACTTGTTATGTATCTGGACATATGTTCTGTACCTATGTTATTGCGCATTACCTCAATAAAAAAATTTGTTTAAAAAAAAAAAATAAAGATACCAAGAGAATGAACAAAATTAGAAAGTTGCTTAAAATGTCATACTCTGTCTGAATCACAAAAGAAAAAAATTGGGTTCAGTGTCCCTTTAAGAGGCTAAATATCCTATCCCCATATATTCAAGGTTCCTAATTTAAAAATAATAAAACATGATTAAGACAATAATACAACACTAAATAAGTTTGTGAACAAATTTGTGAACATATTTCATGCAGCATAAACCAGTCTGTATTATTTAGAAATTGATTATGAAACTAAAAACAACCTTCTCTTATTCCTATTCTATATCACCACGTTTCATGTATTCAAAGAAACATCTATACATAAGATTAGATTTTTTCCTTCCATGATATACTTATGAAAGACCTAAAAAATGTAGGTTTAGATTTAGGGGGACCTATTGCTTAATATATCTTTCAAT